>NC_087208.1:6141210-6153710 GCF_015104395.2 Macrobrachium nipponense | reverse complement strand
GACAGAAGAGATGTGTTTTTCATCCATATGAACTCATCACTAATTTACGTTTAGGTGTGCAACGAGACTCTACACTGGTATTCCATTTGAAATATATATATATATATATATATATATATATATATATATATATATATATATATATATATATATATGTATATTTATACATCGAACATCAGAATTCCTTCATATTTCTTGCACTTGGTTTCAAAGCTTTATGGCAAGCGTATAAGAAATGCGCTAAAAGTTCGAGAAGTTAAGAGGGTATCGTGGCTATTACAATTACACACTCCCACGCACACACACACACACACACACACATATATATATATATATATATATTATATATATATATATATATATATATATATATATATATATATTTATATGTGTGTGTTTGTGTGTGTGTGTGGGCTCTTTTTATTAGATGGAATTCTGTTGTAACAGAGCATTCTTACCAGTCACACACACGCACACACACACACACATATATATATATATGCAAAACAGATGGCTTAGATAATAAAAAAAGATGACATACAAGGGAAGAAAATAGGAATATTCACGCACGAAAGATCCAGTGAATTAACGTCAACAAACAAGAACGAAAGCAAACATAAAACTGTTGTTTAACGAAGAGAACGACTGAAAAAAAGTTTCACTTACTTTCTTGATCTCTCTCTCTCTTCTCCTCTCTCTCCTCTCTTCTCTCTCTCTATCTCTCTCCTCTCTCCTCTCTCTCATATCGCCCGCCCTCTTACCTGTGGAAGCAGGTAGATGCAGGCAGGCAGGAGGCAGGTCCTTACATGGGGGAGGGAGGGGGGGGGGGGGAGGGGGGGAGAGGGGAGTGGGAGGAGGCCCCGGAGTGCACTCCGCGGAAACGGAGCAAAACGTAGCTTAGTGTTTATAAAAATGCTTTATTGAGGATGATGGCAGGTAAATACAGGTGATCGGGCAGCCGTAATTGGGTCTCGTTTGCAGTCAGTCTGTAATTGGGGGGGATGCCATGCAAATGGATTACGCCAATTTACTATTAATGTTTATTTCAAGCGACGATGATTACAACTAATATTGATTAATGAGGTCACTCACTATCGCTAATTGAATCAAAGGAAACAATCCGAGGTTGGGATGACTTTTTCGCTTTTCTTTTTCGCATGAAGGAACAATCTCTTGTGGTGGCATTTTGGGAAATGCCATCCATACCTTATGTAACAGAATACAGCACTGTTCACTTAAAAAAAATATAAACAAAAATATATTAACTCATCTTTTATGGTATGTTGTTACTATAGTAGATTCACATCAACCGTGCATTTGACGCCTAGAGTCCCTTACGACGCTCCCGATTGGCTATTGATAAGCCAATCACAGGGTTGGAAACTCTCAGTCTCTCGAGAGAGTTCATATGGGCAGGAAGTATGTTCCGCCTCTCTTGAAAGACTAATCCCTCAGGGGAGATGGAATATATATCCTGCCTATGTGAACTCTCTCTCGAGACAGTTTCCAGCCCTGTGATTGGTTTATCAACAGCCAATCAGGAGCGTCGTAAGGGACGGGCCTAGACGTCAAATGCACGGTTGATGTGAATCTACTATAGCAGCCACCACGCCAGAGGTATAGTTGGTGTAGATGTTAGCTTTATCTTAGGCGAATGTGGTGTCAGTGTTTCACCTTTGCATTTGTAAAAGGATCTGTCAGGTCTACTAAGTCGCTGGTAAAAAAAAATAAAAAATGCACTAACATCTCTCTAATCTGATGAGCGACGTCGGAGAAACAAAAAAGAATAAATGTGTTAAAAATCGACAACTCCCAGAAATGAACTCCGTCTGTTACGAGATGTCAGCACCCAACAAAACGCATTACAAAGAACATTTGGTCTAATTTTAGTGAACTAAATCTCGTAAAAAAAAAAAAAAAAAAAAAAAAAAAAACACACACACACACACAGACTCACCAGGGTCTCTCCTTAATGAAAACCACAGAGCCGGCTAACATCCTTAAACACCTACATCACAAATTCTCTCTCTCTCTCTCTCTCTCTCTTCTCTCCATCTTCTCTCTCGTCTCTCTCTTCTCTCTTCTCTCTCTCTCTCTCTCTCTCTCTCTCGCCCTGGTATTTACATTAAGGTAGCGCAGTGGACAAACAGCCCCACCCTTGCGTCAGGAAGAGGATTCGGTAACCCAAGTAAAGCGATTCTGAGATTGCCTGCTTTTGAGATCCCCGAAGCGTACCATTTGTGTGTAACAATTTCTGTCATTTTTGACATTTTTGAAATTTCAATATTTTCTTAATTTTTTATCATGTTTTTCATGAATTGTTAAGAGAAGATTTGAAAAACATGCCCAAACCCAAAAGTTTTAATGCAACTCATACTATATCACATGTCAAAGATTTTAGAAAATTAACTATAAATTGTGGAACAAATTCTTACCGAATATAGTGGTCTAGTCCCTTAATGACTGCAAATACATCGGGCAAGACCCCATGAATAGACTTGAACTTTGCATGTATACTTCGTTCGTATACAGTTTCGCTTATATTTACAACTGTAACGGAAAAGCTATAGCGACGCACGACCTTCATCAATATCGGTCTTCTAATTAACAAAAGCCATCAGAAGGGAATGTTAGAGTTCTATACACTGATGCACGGTGTCTTAACACAGAAACTTTCATGAACAATTTGTACCTTTTCTAAAACATCAGCAAAGCATTTCGCGATTTCTTTCTGAGGCATATGGAGAAAATCTCTATTACAAACGACGCAAGAGCAATTCGTCTACAGGTCACCTTCCTTTAGTACCTTTCTTGTGACTTCTAATTCCCAATCGTCAGGCATTGGTTCCTTATCCCATAATGTGCAAAACCGTCGAGTCATACGAGAGATGTCACCTCCGTTTCAGCTAAAATGATTTGTGACGTAATTCTATCATAACCTGGTGTTTTCCATCTCTTAAGTTTCTTTCGTTATCGATTCCCTTTAATGCCTCATGCCCTTCTCACGGATTTTATCATGAAAATAAGTGGTCGGAGATAAAAGCGGATGTTGAGAGTGAACTTACACTAAACACCACACAGGCTTAGTATAGGCACATGATAATCAGTCAAATACCACAAGATTTACAAAACTTGCTTCACAGATGCATCATATATCTAAGGAAATGTGTGCAACCACTTACTTTCATATATATATATATATATATATATATATATATATATATATATATATATATATATATACATACATACACACACACACACACACACACACACATATATATATATATATAATATATATATATATATATACACACATACACATACACATATATATACATATATATATATATAGATATATATATATATATTATATATATATATTATATATTATATAGAAATTGCTGAACAATGCCCTTTTTCCATCCAGGTTGTCCCCATCACTGCGGACAAGTTTAGGTTACCAGGGACATGATCAGGTTTACCTTAAATATGGCAAAATCTCTTCGGCTTTCTCAGGAATCGAACACGAAATCACCAGCTGATGAGGTAACCTACCTAACTGTACACCACAAGGCTGGCAATCTCATTCTGTAACACTTTTCCTACGGTAAAATATGTGGTGATAAATACGAGCGTACACAGAAAGAGAGAGAGAGAGAGAGAGAGAGAGAGAGAGAGAGAGAGAGAGAGAGAGAGAGAGAGAGAGAGAGAGAGAGAGAGAGAGAGAGAGATCCAACGACATAATGTAACAACGAGCATCAAGTATCGAAAACTAATCATCTCATTTTCGACGTTATAAAAAAAAGAAAAAAAAATTGGCCAAAGAATTATAAGAAATAAATGAGAGAAAGATAGGAATAGCTTTGACGTCACTTCCCCACCGTTTTATTTTTTCCTTAATGGCAACAAGACTTTCCCAAAACCAAATAAAGTCGAGTGAGAGAATAAATAATTTTCCTTAGAAAACAGCGCATCTTTTCACTCTGTTCAATATGTAATGAAAGACTCTGCCCTATGATCTCTGCCGGCAATACAAAGCGAGAAAATGTAAATAACCTTCGACCAGACAAAGAAGAAGAGGAGATAAAAAAATATAAAATTAGAAGGGGAATCGCAAATGAAAACGAGAGGCTCCTGAAGGATATTGCTTTTCTGACGCGAAAATTGAAATACTTTCGACCCATAAATAAAATCCTGGACGCCATCCGGATTTGGATCCATTTCAAAATCTAATCCAAACTTCGTCTACCTTGTTTCAGAATTCAGGGATATACAAGAGGCCAAGGCAATGGTGAGTGATACCTCACTTTGTGACTGGGTCAAAACAATTGCAAAAAGGATATACACTAATATACTTAAATACATTCTTTTTGAAATGACGGTTTTAAGATGACACTTTGTTCACAAAATACACACGGGAAGAGAGAGAGAGAGAGAGAGAGAGAGAGAGAGACTTCAAAGGATGCTGTGTTTCATGCTGACCACGCTTAGAAATGCCTGCAGATGTATTGAAACTAGCGAACGAAAAGAATGCTTTGGAACGATAATCGCCTTCACAAAGTTTCTAAACAAATAAATATTCGTTTTTATTTCGCGGTCTGTCGTCAGTTATCTCAGTTAAGTGAAATTATTTCATGATCTACATATAAAGACACACGCACACAAAATTAATGTCTGATAACAATGCTAATGCAAAATATTTCTATCTCACTCGGTTCCTTTTTTATTTTCATGTTACAAGGACCCTGGATAAGTCGTATGTGGGAGGTAGAAGTTAAAATAAGCTTTAATCAAGGGGCGACGTTTCATTGCAATCCGTCATATATAAACTGAAACTTATGCAAACACCCGCGCAGAATGAATGATCCCAAGTACCTTGACAAAAGAAACCTGCCTTTTCTGGATTATTATACAACTGACTGGTATTCTCGTCTCCCCAGCAAAAAAAAAAAAGTCAAGTATATCTTAATTTTACCAGACCAATGAGCTGATTAACAGCTCTCCTAGGGCTGGGCCGAAAGATTGGATATTTTTAAGTGGCTAGGAACCAATTGGTCACCTAGCAACGGGACCTACAAGCTTATTGTGGGATCCGAACCACATTATATCGAGAAGTGAATTTCTATCACCAGATATAAATTCCTCTGATCTGCGTTGGCCGAGCAAGAATCGAACTTCGGACCACCGGATTGGTAGCCGAGCGCTAAAACCACTCGTCTAACGAGGAACTCTCCTCAGTGCAAACAGCAACAAAAAATTCCCGGCACTGCACTGGTGGTACAACGAACAGATATAACGAAACATCTTTTCCTTGCACAGGTAGTAGAGCACAAGTAGATAGACCAAAAAAAAAATACCAGAATATAGAATAAGTTATTGTTGTTGCTGTAACATGTGCCACCTGTGCGATTACTCCTCTTGTCAAAATTGCATTTTTTTTTTAACGAAAACTGGAGCCGCAACAAACAGTGATCATTGGTACTTTACAGGTCATGTGGCCGAGACTGGATTAGAGGGTTGGTTCCGTGGTTAATGAAATGAAACGATAAACACTAGGTTCTCTCTCTCTCTCTCTCTCTCTCTCTTCAACACACGCATAAACGTGCATACTCGTGAACACGTACCGAATAACTGTACTTTTTTACCATCATGGCCATATGCATAACTATGGGCATGGCATAGCAGTTACCTTTCTGAATTTATATATATAATATATATAGATATATATATATATTATATATATATATATATATATATATGTGTGTGTGTGTGTGTGTGTGTGTGTGTGTGTGTGCGTGTGCGCGTGTATGTGTGTAACCAAAATGCTTTTTAAATCGTACATTCACGTATATTTTTCATCATGAGGAGGCCGGTTAAACGTCACACGGATGCCTTTCTTTAACCTAAATCAGATACGAACTAAAATGAAGTGGGATGGAAAAATGGCAGCACTCAATTGCGAATAACATAATTGTGTATGTCACCAAGATAACTAAAGAAGGGGAAGAAATAAATACAGAGACCAAAGTTCCTGGGATGTAGTACTTTGTATGTTAAGTCTGCTTTTGTTACCGCGCGCTACTTATACATATTATCATTAGCTTAACTGTCATAACTTGCAGGGTGTTGCTCAAGCTCTTTGTATGGCTTCTGTCCGAACACCCTGGGATGTATGTATGTGCGCCTCAATGTATGCAAGTCAACTGGCGTAACTTACTCTGTTTATTTTGTCTAAGGAGAAGACAACAAAAACATTCAAGAGCCTATTCCAACACCTTCGAGTAAATCCCTTGTTCTTACGGGGAATCTCCATATAAACTTTTAATGTCAAGAGATGGAGCTCCTGGCGCCTGCGACGTCACATTATTGAAATAAAAATACGGCAAGACTGCAATAAAAACAACGATAAAAAAAGAGCAGAGACGAGTTCATGCCAGCCACCCCGAAGTGACGAACATACGATTTTTGGGTTTAGGTGACGGAGAGAGAGAGAGAGAGAGAGAGAGAGAGAGAGAGAGAGAGAGAGAGAGAGAGAGAGAGAGAGAATAAAAATAAATAAGCAAAAAAAAATAAAAAATATGGACTGCATAAACAAGTAAAAGAATTATTCTTGGCGCGTCGTCCAAACCCCTAAGGACTGAGACCGTCCTCCCGCTGTTCGGGGCTTAACAAGAAAAGCTGAACCTGTCCCGGCCGAGGTCATCGCAAGGGTCATCGGTGATGAAAATACTGCAAGGTCGGTTAGGAAGCCGAACGTACCTTGGTACAATGCTAACCTGCCAGGGATTGCTGGGGACAAAAGAATGATTTGATTTCTAAGTAGCAAATACCAGCCTCTTACTCCCCTGTAACGATGTTGTATGACACAGCAAGATCTTTGATCCCGGTAATTAGTGTTAAAATAGAAAATCCCATAGGTATTGCTACTAAATAAAACTTATGTTACATTTGTCACTGTTGCACAAATACTTTAAATGAAATAATGATATCCTTGAGAGAAAAAAAAAGTTAAATTACAAAGTAAGTTTCATTTTATCCTTTAAGTAAATCACCTACTGTATTTTGTTCGCCGTCTTTCTTTCTAACAACAGTCAGCTAGTGTAATATTTCACTCATGTTTAACGGCAACTGTAATGCAAGAACAGGTTCCCTCATAAGGCCAATGTTACTATCATTCCTAACTGTGAATTCAGCTGGAGTCATGCTTCATTCCATTCGGCCTCCACGAGAAATATCATATGAACCCTTCGTGTGTGTAAAATGAATACAGGCTTCAACTTCGACTTTTACATGAGTAAGGACGCCAAACGTTTTATAGAATCGAGACTGCAGTGATCTTTACAGTCCTTCTATCTGCTCAGGACTAGAAACTGCCGAAATACCGCTGCTGCTGCTGCTCCATGTCGATTATTTACTCTTCATAAAACGTGACAGGTAAATATGTTGTTCTCAGCAGTGCTAATAAAATAAAGGTAATAACTCCGTATCTGAAAATGCAGCCCCATAAAAAAAACAAGTAAAAATTACAGCGAAGTTTCTTCGGCGCAATCGCGTTTTCTGTATAGCGTATAATCGGTGGTTTCGGTAAATTACTGAATGAGCCGGCCGTGGTGACCTGTGTTGTTGCGTTGCCAGACAAACGATCATGGCTAATTTTAACCTTAAATAATATAAAAACTACTAAGGATAGAGGGTTGGAGTTTGGTATGTTTGATGACTGAAGGGTGAATGATCGACATACCAATTTGTAGCCCTCTAGTCACAATAATTTTTAAGATCTGAAGGAGGAGAGAAAAAGTGCGAACAGAAAAATGCTGACGGACAGACAGAATCAGCTCGATAGCTTTCTTTTACAGAAAAATAAAACTCTAGTACCCAACAGCGTCATAGGAAAAATGATTGATTATCCATTAGTGAGGAATATAAACAAAAACTAGCACTGTAAACTGTGCGCTCGGAGGTAACAAACATTTATAAAGAACGGAATTTTGTACAGAACGTGCTGTGTGAAGCAATGTCGGAAAATAGGTCATGTTAAGAAATTGAAAAGACAGACGCAGCTGCCAAGACAACTTTAGTGTTTAAAAACATGTAATCAGTATTTTTCCGTGGCCCAACATCTATGCAATCTATAAAGTAAATAAATGCAGTATATAATTTATCGGAATTATCATTTAAAAGGGTAAGGCGTAAATGCATTCGTCATGCAAGGCGCATTAAGGAATAATTCAGTCATTATAATGAATTAAATGCGACTAATATCCAAATTATATAAAATCCGTGTGCATTAATTTCAAGGCACACAACGGGCTAAAGCCACAGATTTAAAACATGAAACCTCACTCACGTTGAATTATATTTCTATTTTGGAAAGGAAATACGAAAAGATATCTCGTCAGGAAGTTTCCTCTCTCTCTCTCTCTCTCTCTCTCTCTCTCTCGTCTCTGCTCGTCTCTCTTCTCTCACTCTCTCTCTCTCTCTCTCTCTCTCTCTCTCTCTCTCCAAGTATTACCAGACACAAGCCTTCGAAAACCAAGAATTTTGGACTGAATTAAGGCTATATATATCTGCGTTAGACGCAAACTAGATTCAAGTCCGTAATTGAAGCACTGTACTAAAAGCAACAAAATATGCAAAAACCTTTACCTTAATTATTACAACAAATTACTCATTGTCTACATCATCAATAGGACACAAGAAAGAAATAAATTTCCACTTAAACTTATTCATTAGCCCCTTTCAGTACAACAAATACATAGATGAATGCACAATTCGGTCTCATTATTCATCTTAGCTGAGGCTTTCGTTGTTCTAACTTAAAACGTGACATGACGTTCCTTTAATGCATACACTGCCTAGCGTTCTTGACCGCATTTCATCCAGGTATGCATCGGACCCAATCACTGCAAAAACTGAGGAGGTATTAAAAAAAGAGGAATTTCATTCACTTTATAGAGGCATCCGAAATTGGTGTTCCAGACGGAGGTGGCCCCTCTCGAACCCAGCTATGCCTCGTAATCACCACCCAGTCAATCATTTCATCGTCTTAGTATTTTTTCAGAGAGTTCACTGCGGGGGCCAATACCAACGCTCTCTTAATCTTGAAGGGGCACATGATCAATGAGGATTATGAAGTGACGGGGGCTTCCGATATGGGTACGTTTGTTGGCTCTATCTGAGTGTGGATGGCATTTGATGGAACGGCGGGCCCACAGAGAATGCGGCCGTGGTATGTGGACACCGCGGGACTTCCATCTCTCATCCCTTTCATGAGTGTCGCTGGGCTTCAGGAAAAAGAGAAATAAAAAAAATAAAAACTTAAACCTACGACGTTCGAAAACACGACGAAAAGAGATAATAAACCCGAGGCAAACACTGACACTGTTCACAGGCAAATTCAGCGACAACTACAACAGAGGTAATACGTAGTCATAACAGACATTTCGTTAATTGCTACGCAGTTTGTATCACCATACGGAATCCTTTGGGTGGCTTCATAAATTATTCATGAAAGAATCGTTTTACCCTTGGAACGTTTCGCCTCTTTAAAGGACGTGATTATCCTCCATTCTATTCCCTAATAACTTGGAGTTATCTGCCTTCCTCCTTCTTTCCAGATTACATAGCTTATGTTAAATTATATACGAGTAAAAAATGCGCCGAATTTTCTTAGGCCCAATCGAGTATGAAACTCTCAGCTGCCGCCCATGAAACTTTCAGCCACAGCTCGGTGGTACCTATAACTGTGCCAGACGCATGGACATGGCTAACTGTAACCTTAAATGAAATAAAACTATTAAGGTTAGCCGGCTACAATTTGGCATGTTTGATGATTGGAGGGTGGATATCAACATACCAATTTGCAGCCCTCTAGCCTCAGTAGTTTTTTTAGAGCAGAAGGGGGACAGACAAACAGAAAACCATCTCAATAGTTTTCTTTTACAGAAAACTAAAAAGCGGGTCTGTCATCATGTAAAATCATTCTTACCGGAGAGACGTTGTTCAGGCATTTATCACTATGTCTGTTTACTCAACATTGTACAGATATAATCTTGAATGACACATTTGGTCCTCTTCAGGGACATCTCAAACACTCATTCCGTCACCATACGGAAAAAAAATCAAACTCCGTTTCAAAGCAAAATTACGGTATCATGCAAAACCTTTTACTCCACTTTTACTCGTCTATTCTCTGTGGAGAGATCCCCTCTGCTCTTTTCTATTTTGCATCTCCTTTTTATTAATCAGGAAATTCCTCACATTCCATACAAAGTAGGATGCCCGATTAAACGACAAACAAGCAATTAATGTCTCCCTGGGTCATGAGTGTAGTGCACTTTTAATCAACCCAAATCTTAAAGGGGAAGTGACCGACCGTCTAAGTTTCTGGACCGGTCTATGAATTTATAAGATCTCCTTTGAAACGCGTGCAAAAGAAATACTTATATTACCCGAGATCGAAGACTTTCCTGATTCATTTAGCATTTACTTAAAAGCAAAAGTCTGATTTCCATAACTGTGGCGAAAACTTAGATTTATTAAATCTTCACGTCAAATATTTACGAAATGGTTTACTATGATCATTAAAGTACATTAAATGTGATTCATAAAAGAATAATAAACTGTAACAGGGTATGCAACCCCAATTCCTTATGTGTGGAATTATAACTCGGAGGAAGGCTAGAGTTCCTAACCTTTTTTAGTATATATTCTTTGTACATGAACAGTTCGTTCATAATGCACCTTTTACAAGAAGACAAGCGATTTCTAAACTAGTACCAAGTACTCCCGATGAATGAATTCATTCCCCTTACGGAAATACATGAATGAATGAATGAGCTCATAAATAAACTTAATGGCGAGAAACTGTTACGATATACGACAAACTCATAATCAAATCTAAGACCTATATTCTTTAAGATCGTCGATGACCAAAGTTGTCGCAACCCCAGTTTACAGCAACCAGTCACTTGATCAATAACAGAAATTGGCATTAGCCTTCCTCCTCCTCGATGATTGTTTTCTCATTTCTGGTTATCTACTTTTTCCTTTAAGTAGGGGCTCCTAAGTGATCGACAGGACATAACACGGTGTCGATAATATCTGGGAACCCTAAGGCTCATATCAACGTCGGTGGTCGATTGCATTATTTGGGTAAAAAACTGATAATCGTACAAGTTAAACTATATGAAACACAACTTCTGATAAAGATTTCCGAATCGCATACAGTTAGTATTTCAGGAACGCCATCCCTATTTTGTCTGCTGAAACGTGTTAATAACACGTATGAATTTCCTTGCATTCTCTCTTCTTATTATGTTCTATTATTCTAAAAATGGTACTCAATGAACATGTTATATTACTCATCAGGACTGTCGCATGGTAACCTACTCTTCAATAGAGAATAATCGCTACTTATATGATTTTTGGTATTGCAAATGCAAGGGCATCGATGATAGACCAAAATGTTAGTTAAAGGTAAAGATGGCCGGTCCCGCCGGACTTCATATTTAAAGATTTTCTTAAATTTTGAATTTTCATCTCTTTTCTTTTTATTTTGCCTGATTTCAAGCGAAGGGAAGACAGACATGAAGGACAACCCGGCCTCTCCATTGACTCATTCAAGTAAAAATAGTAAAGGAAAAGGACAGATAGAAAAATACTTGTACCGATTGACTTCAGAATTTCAGCTTTCTTACCACCGCTACTCATGGCAATTTTAGTTTTCTGTAAAAGAAAAACAATTGAGATGGTTATTTGTCTGGCCGTCCGCACTTTTTCCGTCCTCCCTCAGATCTTAAAAACAACTGAGGCTAGAGGGCTGCAAATTGGTATGTTGATTATCCACCCCTCCATTCCTTAAGCATACCAAATAGCAGCCCTCTAGCCTCAGTACTTTTGACTTTATTTAAGGTTAACGTGCGTCTGGTACCGCTATGGGTGCTAACAACCTAGCCTTGGCTAAAATTTTCATGGGCTGCGGCTGTGAGTTTCATGGGCCGTGGCTGAGAGCTTCATACAGCATTATACGCTGTTAAGAAAAATGGATTTTACTTCTTTTCGATATACTTACCGTTGTTCTTCATTTCCATTTTTTTTTTTTTTTTTACAACCGTAAGGACTACACTAAGGATCCCCAATGTTAGCAATAGTTAGAATAAGTATATTAGCTTCGTGCCATCAGAAGAGGTAAAAAACACCGAAAAAACAAAACAACCTAAGGTGGGAAAGATCAGGGGAAGAGAGAGATAGGAGAGAGAGGAGAGAAGAGAGAGAGATAGAGAGAGAGAGGAGATGAGAGAGAGAGAGAGAGAGAGAGAGAGAGAGAGAGCCATTGCAATACCAGAATTTTTCTTTTCTTTTCTTAATTTTTCTTCTTCCGTCAATTAAACATTCGCTCCCGCACACCCTACCGAGAAGCATATATGAACGAGTGAGTGAATGAATGGCATGAATGAAAGCGTGAGTGACCATAAGAGCGCGATGAATGAGGGAGC
>NC_087208.1:6103710-6131210 GCF_015104395.2 Macrobrachium nipponense | reverse complement strand
TCAAATCTGCTTTGCGACACCGCCTGAATAAGTCATTACCTGTTTTGTTCAAGATTATGACTGACACCTAAAACTGAACGCGATGAATATATAATGCAAACGTAAATGAATTCGAACACTAGGCAATTATATTTGTATTTAATTGATTTCCACCGGAGAGCGCAGTTCAGCCAAAGCCTGGCTCGAGGCTTTGGTGAAACAGCTGTTTGTTTTTAAAGTAAGCACAAGCGGAATGAAGGAAAATCCCAAACATTGTAGTACTTATGTTAGAAAAAGTCTTGATCTTTGCAGAAAACGAGGCAAGAAAGCATTTTTATTAATATCAATGCCGCGTCCGCAGCACTGTCTGAAAAAGCATATATTCGAAATAAAACCCTACTTGCACATTTCAAGTAACCGCACCCCTTCCTTATCAGAGGGAGCGAAAAATGAAATGCCAAGTCAAAGACAATGAACACGGAGTCATAACTAAGCAGTCCCTCAACGAAAGTTCAAAATTGCAATGACGCATTAACAAGCTTCGCATATTTCTAGTAATGGATAAAACTGTAATGTTGACCATCAAGGCTAAGGATGAGAATTTACTTGTTTACATCTGGGTGAATAAAGTTAAATTCGGTACTAACCTTATGCGTAAGACGTACCACAAGGCTATGTTTTGAGTCCAGATTTGTTCTTTCCTCATACTACTGTCTTTTCAAATATTCTTGGTATTCAAGTCTTGCAAAGACCCCTAAAAATAGGATTCACTTGAGAGCTTAAGATATGAATGAATCATAAATATCCTATCCGATCAAGAATAAACAAAAATACAAAAATAAAGATATTCTAGATAAAAAACAAAAAAAAACAATTCTCCAGCTGTTAAGAGCACCATCTCATGTTTTTTCTTAATATATATATATATATATATATATATATATATATATATATATATATATATATATATATATAAACTGAATAAAATTATATCACTTGAAAAATGAAAATTCTAGCCACCATTTTATTTACAATAATGTGAGCAAAGTAGATTTTAGAAGAAATTTGATGGCTCATAAACACTAATGATATACATTCATCATTGGACATTTAAATTCTTCCTCTTAAAATTATATATATATATATATATATATATATATATATATATATATATATATATCTATACTATATAAGGAAAATCGACTTTATGGTAAAATGCCCGAGGGTATAATACCTCTGAGTGAGCCTAGACCGGTCCCTGTGAACGAAATCTTGACAGAATACAACAGAATCGATAAAGAAGGAAAGAAAACTTCGTTGCCGTTTAAATGCCATAAATTTCCGTCGGCAAGAAGCGATGTATATTCAACAGGAAATTAGCTTCGGTATCGCAAACATTAACCGAAAAAAATCCTGATGAATGTCTTCTTCGTCCTCCTCTGATTACGTTGGAGTTAATTTAATCTGGTAAATTATCCACCATACTTTCTTGCAAGAATAAGAAAAAGATTATAAAAGTAATAAACATTTGCGCTGTTTAATCTCTTTGGTTTCCTTCTTGTGATACAGACAAAGGAAGCTCTATTGATCAATAGACAAAGGTTCTGATTTATTTCTATTCTAGTTCTCAACCAAAGCACAAAAGAGAGACTGCTTGACTTCGGGATTAAACGGATTACGCTGAAAAGAAAAACGTAAGAAAAAGGAATTAATCGACTGAATATATTTTCATAAAAATAAAGCTCCATAAGAAATCAAAGTTGATCAATTTTTCGAGGACTGAGGTTCAGTAACGCTACATGAAACACGAGAACATGATTGCAAGTTCACGTGTGTGCAGGTGACCACAAAAACGTACTTAAATTTACTTCGTAATGATGCTTGATTGCAGACTGAAAACTCAAACATCTGCTGAAGGACAACTTCGAGGAACATCTCACAATATTAATTCTCAAAATAAATTAAACAAATTTAGAATTTTAAGCAAAAAAAAAAAAAAAACTTTCAGGAGAAGTGATAACTAAAAATTTAAACTTCTAAGATGTGATGATACTAGAAATGAAAAAGCGATAACAAAGGAATTGTTTTTATTTAACAAGGTCAAGTAATAGCGGAGGGCGAGTATTTCTAACAAAATAACAAAGAAAATGAATAACAAGAAATATCTCTTTACAACATGACAAAGAACTGATAAGAGGAAATTTCGCTTGGTAGTAAGGCAAGTAAACGATAGCAGGCAATTTGACACGTAAAAAATACCGTAACATTGCATATTTTTCTAAATCTCTGGACAACACGGGCATATCGATCCAAAAAATTTCCACATGAAATGTCTTTAGATTTGAAGAAACAACAGAAAACGAATTTCTCCAGATATTTGATCACGAATTGACTAACAAACATAAGATGTTCTACGTTAAGAGATCGCCAAGACGCAGTCATAAGAGCGTTTTCTTTCTTTCTTTTCCCCTCTTTTATCCAATTGTAATTATCTCTTATCTGCTCTTGTTTCCATCCCGTAATGCAATTTCCTTCACAAGTCTCCTTAACGTCTCTCTCTCTCTCTCTCTCTCTCTCTCTCTCTATCTCCTTTCATTTCTCTAAATCTCTCTCTCCCTTTCACGGTATCCTTTTACGTTGTGCTTATTTCTTTCCCTTTTATCGCCCCTCGCCCTCCTCCTCCTCCTCCTCCTCCTCCCCCTAAAGTCTCATTACAGAATTGGTCTCTCACTCTATTTTTCTCTACCATCCCTTATATTTTCCTCAGTAATTGTATTTACCATCTTCTTCTCGCCTTCCACTTCTGCCATTCCCACTTTCATATTACATTTACGATTCTTGCTCGTTTGCGCTGTTATCATTTCAATTTATTTAATATTTGTACGTTATCTTCAGCCCTCTCCTTTCAGTTCTTCTTAATGCATTTCCCTTATTTCTAAGCGTTTGTCCTCGTGTTGATAGATTTCACTTTTGCTACTTTTGCTTCAAGCTTCCGTTCCTCTCTTACTTTCATTGTCCCAATAAATCCTCGCTTTTAGGGAGCCTTTCGATTAGCCATTCGCTTTATCACCTCAAGAGCTACTTTTGCATACTCAGACATTCACTTCGTTGTAAAAGAAAGCATCTTCGAGTTGTAACGTAGCCGGTTTTTCTTAGAGCGGGTCCTATATACAATGATAAGGACATCCCACGAGCGTGGATTATCAGGATTTTGCCCACTCCTACTCGAATACTTCGCCCACCAAGGGCAGCATCATCCAGAGAAGCCAAGAATCGCTGGCTGCCGCTGAGCGCAGCTTCTTTTTATGCAGAGACCAAAAACGGCAAATTGATGCCCTAACTTTGCGCGTCTCCCACTCACCCCCCCCTCCCCTCGTACCCCCCACAAAAAACAAGGGAGGGGGGAGGAGAGGAAAAAACACCGGGTGCTTAAGGGTAACCTAATTTTCTTACATAGCCCAAACAGGAAAGAAAAAGGAAGAAAGAAACGGGGAAGGAAAAATTAGGGACTGACAATGTAGGAAGAAAGAGGGGCCACTTGGAGGATGGAAGATGGAAGCTCAGGGAGAACGGAGCGAAGAAGGGAGTTCCAAAGTTTACCAACAGAGAGCAAGATAATGCCCCAAATATAAGTCTGATCCTACCTTCTTCATAACAACCGTACTTCATACTTTTGGCAAAGCCTCTCTCTTTCAGCATCCAAAACACGCACGAAAAAAGCATCAACTTCATTTTTGCCAGTTCCGAATCTTTAACACCAAAACCTGATATCACATGTCAGTGCCCAGATCTCACAACTCCCCACATCTCACATTCTCTGTAACTTACGTCTTGCATTCTACAGGGACAAGGATTCACAAAGCACACTTAAAATCACCGAGTCCTCCAATCCCAAGATTTTACATCTCCAGTATTTAAGACGCCGTATCCTCCAACACCCAAAATGAAAGGTCACACAAAAAAAGTAAAATAATGTGTCGAAGCTTCTTTGGCGCAATCGAGTTTTCTGTACAGCGCATAAAGCTGAAGGAAAATCTCAACCTCGGCTCAAAAAAAACTCTCAGCTGCGGCCCATGAAACTTCCAGCCACGGCTCGGTGGTGGCCTGTGTTGTTGGCACCTATAGCTGTGTCCATCGCACGATCATGACTAATTTTAACCTTGAATAAAATAAAAATTCTGAGGCTAGAGGGCTGCACTTTGGTATGTTTGATGATTGGCGGGTGGATGATCTACATTTCAATTTGCAGCCCTCTAGCCTCAGATGTTTCTAAGATCTGAGGGCGGACAGAGAGACAAATAGCCATTGCAATAGTTTTCTTTTACATAGAAGTAAAAAAGACAACCTACTTATATTAAAAGCCAAGATATCGTCAATGGGATCCGAGTAAGAGCCTTTCCGACTCTGTCCCATCACCCAGGAGTTTCACTTTCAAACGTGTCCTTAAGTCAACCCCACATCAGACAATGTGCGCTTCCTCGCTTACACGAAAAGAAGGGGCTGATAAAGCAGCCAAAGAAGCAGCCAACGACAGCATCATAAATATCCATATTAATGATTATAAAGCACATAAAAATAAGTAGTACAAAAAAATGGCCAAATATACGGAATGAAGAATCTGAAAGGAATGAATTAAAAAAAAGTAAAATCTACTATCTATTTCAGGAACCGCGAGTCATCGTTTTTCTCAGACATCTTTCTGACTAATTATTTGATCGAAATGTGCCTGATGACACAGTGTGCGAGACACCTCCCGCTAATTTTTGGTAATATAGTGCATTGTCGAATGGGGTTAGTCAAGGTGTTTAGTCTTGACTTTTGAAGGCACAGTCGCATGAGTCAGCAGGACTAACATACAGAATCCAACGTCCGCTAGCCCCCATCCCTTCCCTCTCCCTCCCTCCCTGCCTCTTTCTCACTCGTTTATATCGCTGTTTTTCTGATCTCTTCCCCCCGCCCACCCCCCCACCGCGTCACTCTCTCTAATTTACAAATTGCAAAAAATACCGCCTTCCATGTTATTTTTCAATACCAGCAGATAATTGGAGAGTTCGTAATGAGAAGGATAGCAAGGTTTGACGTAACAATCATAATCATGGTTAATTTTTCCCAAAGTTTTCTCTTACTAGCAAGGCCAACAGAGACAAGGTCTACCCATTGGGTGGAGCCGTCTCCCACCTGGAGTAACTACGTGGACAATGACGTATCTTTGAGGTACCTGCTCAAGGTCGTTTTCTTTACGGAAAATCACCTGATGATGCAATAAGGAGGTAGACAAAGCTCCGCCTACTTGGGGGATTTTGGGATAAGTGACCAGACCTCTCTCTCTCTCTCTCTCTCTCTCTCTCTCTCTCTCTCTCTCTCTCTCATGGCCGTTTGTCTTTCTCTTGGCCTTGGTTAATAGTATCCTTGGCCAGTCAGGTAATACCGTAATGATAAGGGGTTGTCTGTCGGCTGCCGCATACACAAAATGGACAAAGCTGGCAATAAATTAAGGATTAATCTCAATAGGTTAAGTGAATCTTCATAACACACTCACACGCAAAAAGCACACGCATATTGGTCAACCATGATAAAAAACCACCCGTTTTCCTTAAAAGAAAAGTCTACAGTTAAATTGCATAAACAAAAAAAGTTTGTCTACTACTCTATAATAAAACCGTTATAATTTAGAAAGCTCCCACAGCCAGTCCATTTCCAAGGAAAACTAACCATCTTTGATATGTATCTCGATCTAAAATGCTTGGAAAATCGAATGAAAGCATCCTTGGCTTACAGTCCACGGCTACAGAAAATTCCATTAAACTTAGTTATTAAGATTTAAAGATACTTTGTAGAGAAAAAGAAATAGACAATCTCTGAATACAAGACATCTGTGTACGCGCATCTGAAAATCTAATTCACGCACTGGGATTCCCAGCTTCTGGTAACTGGATGGCTGAAAATGCCCCTAAAGGAATGACAGAAATTTTTTTTACACATTTGCTTATCAACTTTTTTCTTTACCATATGCATCCGCAGTTCCAAATATATGTAAACAATGTGAAAGTGCCCACTCGGTGTGCTTGTACACCATGAGCATCACATCCTACTTATCTACTAAGTATTTTAGGATAGGATTTAAAACTACACACTTCCAACTACAACGTGAAATCAATTTCATTCGGGAGAAAAGTTCCGACTTCATTAGAGAGAAAAGTTTAGATTTCTCACAGTGACCTTCAGTGCATTGAAAAGTTGACACGGAAGGATCATTTATCATTGAGGAAATGAAAACGCTAAGATTAGATGTTAAATCGGTATAAAAAGGATCGTCCATCACCAGCGCCTCCAACCGCGTGTGCGCACAGGTGCTTCGTTAAAATGCTCCACTTATGAGTTTCCTGCGCTTTCCACAAAATGATAATACGAAAATAAATAAAACGTAAGACAGTAAATCAGTAATGAGTGACCAACAGCAGAGTGGGAGATAGTAAAAACGATGTGAACCACTCATGAGCGTAAGATGTTAAAATCAAGTACGATAGTGGAAATAAAATCCTTGACACTATACACAGAACAAGGCCTATACATATGATTATGCCACACGTCGTGAAAAGCGTGCGCATGCCCAAAATCCCGCAATCACTCATCACTGCAATAGACTCAATCGACAAGAGCAGCCACCTAACAGTTCTAAAGTTGAGCGGTCTCCGGAAAGAGCCCATTCCGAGATACACGAGAATCATCCGACGAATTGCCTGGCCAGAGGTTTAAGAAGAAGAAGCAGCGGGTATCAAAGGAGGAAGCGAGCGCCCGACCCACACCGAACCCCACGAGATGACCAAAAGCGACGCCCAGTAGTAACCATCAGACACACAGCACCTACACATAACCAAATATTTCTGGACATTACCATGCCGACTTTGACGAGCTGAAGACTCGCTTTTGTTTGTCTAAATTTATTTACATCTTATCGTTTCTTTGTTGTCGTTTTTATCATGACCTATCAAAGTTAGCTGCCACATAACAGAATGACCTTGGGAGAAGAATGAAAAACTAGTAGATACAAACAAATATGTACTATATAAGATACATCATATAACAGATCAACATAAGCAACACCAGTCAGAAACAAACTGCGGTACTGGCACAGACCTTGAAGTTAAAGCGTTTCTCAGACGTCTGTTAAACTTACTGTAGCCTTAATTCACAAATAATTGACAAAATTATCATCGACCCGAAGTCATAAAGAATCACTGTTACTCAGAGAATTTCGGTGGATGAAGAATATTCTTTTTCACTCAGACATAAAGTGTGGCCCTTCAAAATCAAGTTAGAGCGAGGAAGGTGAGCCATGGGTCAGATGTAAGGGATCCAGACAGACGACAAAGTAAATTGGAAAGGCAAAATGGAGTGGGTACCTACCACCCAAATGTTTGTGATACGATCAATGCCGATGATACATTTACGAAATCTGCAGATCTACTGAAGACAAAAAATCACATTCTTTTTCCAATGTTTTACGTTTCACTTGGCCTTATTTTAATAGTTTCATTTATCTAGTGAACACGAGTCCCAAAATGGAACAGAGAATGGTTAACTGTATCATTTAACTCCCTGTTTGAGAGAGAGAGAGAGAGAGAGAGAGAGAGAGAGAGAGAGAGAGAGAGAGAGAGAGAAACTTACACGAGTCAGTAGGAGTCTGGTGAGAGCAGTGTGGGTTAGAAAACAGCGCGGGAATTCATCCCACTCTAGAGTGCAGAACATCACTCTGACCTCTGACGATCAAACGTCAAGTGAGACTCACCCATTTCTCTCATCACACCGATTAATCCTCGACATTTCAGCGGAAATGATAAATTTTAGACCTCTGAAATGTTCCCGACTGGATTTCATCTTGAAATCGTATTGTGTAGTCGGGACGCCCTCGCATTTCAGATGAAAAGCAGTTCCTGGAAACGTTTTAAAATTATATGAAAGCAGAAAAGTTTCGGATATTTTGTTATTCCGAATGGGAAGTAATTCAAAGAAGCATTAAAAATATTTGCGAGCACATAGACGCTTTGAATAATCACCAATATCTTATGATAGTTGACGGGATATTTCAGTGTAATATATTCCAGTCGTAGACCGGAGATTCACATTAAGTTGACTTCATCCAAATCAGCGTCCACCAACGGCCGAACAACGAGACGGATTGATGCCTTATTAAACGGAGCCACCATTCTCGGGAGAAGCGTCATTGGAAAATGAATCTATGCATTTCAGTCGAGTCACATTTGTTGATATGGTATTGAAACACGAAACTGAAAATAATTAAGTTTAAATCAACTCTTAATTTGTTTACGTGATATATCAAAAGGGCGCCGAATCTCAATATTCATCATTCCATCTTTTAGAGTTACGATGTCAGTTGTAGCATTACTAATCAAACCATCATCTCATCTTCCATTCATTCACAGGACTAACTATATTAAATTTGTTATTTCAGATCTCATAGTATTAATACGTGCTACATTAAACAAGCCTTGTGGTGGCACGGGCTCTTGTTCTAAGGCAGCACGTAAACCTGTTCCGTTATCCCACTGAGCATAATATATGAAACTTCCTAATTCTGATCGCCTATTAGATGCTCGTCTTCGCAGAGTGTACCGCCTATCACAAAGCACTAGACATGCAATGAATACTGTCGATCTTGCCTTTCCTTACGAAAGGCTCAATTCCACAGTTTGCAACAACTGTTTCAGCCGGGACCAAACTATGGCATTGATTAGGCCAGTCACGGAATTGAATCGTTGGAACCTCAGAGTGAAAACTGGGTGACAATGCTCTTTGGTTGATCCGGCTCACATGAATTCATAGTTGTATGGTTCTGTCTTACTCATTTTTCTTTGAATTTTTGTTACATTATACTTTACTCTTGCATTTTTTCCATACTGGCCGGTTTTCCTTGCTGAAACTTTGCGTTTGCAGCATTCTGCATCTTCTCCAACTAGATCGCAGCTTAGCCAGTACTAATAATAATATTCTCCCCTTACCAATACTTTGCATTCCGTAGCCAGTCTGTGAATTCTCTTCATTTTTAGAAACTAAGGCCCTCTCACCTGAAAACTACAATCATCCCCAATTTTCATCAGTCCTCAAATGACACTAAGCGACCGTAGAAACGTAAGACTCTTTCCGGAGATATACTTTCCACCTTAACAAGGTAACCTCCATCTACGCACTCTTTACGCAACTATCTTCAAGTCCACATAAAAATATCATAAAAGAACTGGTGATTTTAAGACAAACAACCTCGCAAATTTAAGGAAAAAAGGATTCTATGTGTCGAATTCGCATCCAGTCCCACGTCCATTTCGAATTCTTGCTTGCCGTAGTCAGAATTTCTGAAATCATTCGCTAACAATCTGAGGTAATCCTCTGCATAAACAGAGACACGGAGAGGCAAACTCGTAAACAAACAGACACAGGTGAATGAAGACCTCCGCCCGGCGTCGTCGGCGGAGGTAACAAAACACTGAAGTCAATACAAATATTTTCGTAAACAAATCCACAGAGCTGAGCCGAAAGAGAAACGTTACCTTTCGCAGATACAGGAGGAGGAGGAGGAGGACCATCCAAAACCTGTCGTATCGGTTTTTTTTTATCCGACATACCAATAAACCGCAGCCCAGACACGGCAACTTCAAGGATAAACTTGCTATGTCTATTATGCAGTTTTTTTTTATTATTCATTCGCTGTAATATAATGTTTCACAACGTGAATGAAGAGATGTAATTTTAACAATATTTTAAAAAATAAAGAAAAAATACAGCAATAGTATCATGACAGAGACCTGATTTTAAAATGCTGTTTCAGTAATATTATCAAAAGATACCATCTTTTCCTTTGTCATTTTAGTAACGATTCCAAGAAGACGAAATGCCGTGAACTTATAAGCAAATACACTGAGACGTACCTACAGAGGATCTTTCAACGTAGAGAATGACGTTGAATGCACTGTTCTAGTATCTACATTGATATAGAAGAAATATGAATGTTTGGTAACTACATTAAAAGAGAATCCTACCTTTAACAATTCAGAAGACGACGTATTCATTAATTACGAATAAAGGATTATAAGAACGTGTTGTTTCATTAGAGACGACAAGATGTATAAAACAGGAGCAACATAATACATGTGAACCAAGAAAAAGAAAATGAATAAAATTAAGCAAAGAAATTACTGAAAACCATTTGAAGAATATGAAAATAATTACTGTGCAAGTAGTCGTAATGTAATCGTGATGATCCAGAGTCAACTGAGTCGTGAAATACGTGAACAATGTTTCCACTCTATGTCATTTTGTATACTAAGTAACTAATCTCACTGCCGTACCAAAGCCAGGGAACACACAAAACTTTTTTACAGATTTTGTTCGAGTTTCAGTAAAACAAAAACGATGGATTTTATGAAATAATGACCGCTATCTCGACTACCACTACCAAATATCAGAAATATTTTCTCTGCCGTAAATGAAAATCTATAGAGCTGTTAAATTTCAAAAGCAAATTTTTTTTCACCCAGACCATAGTTGAGTTGTGGCCCCTTTGGGGGAAGTGCTTGGGAGAGAAGCCTCCCGATGTTGTTGTTGTTGCAATCTAATCCTTATTTTATCTCGAGTGCTCAGCTCCACTTACACCATAGCTGTTCATGAATGAAGTAGAAGACGACGACGACGAAGAAGGTGGAGTAAAAGAGGAAAACTGGAGGATCAAGAGAAGATTGCTGTGCAAGAAGGGAAGGAAAAGAAAGGAGGCTGCATGGAAAAGAGAAGATGACAGACGATGAAACGATGCACAGTTTGCAAGAGAAAGGTTAGGAGGGGGTCCATTTTAACAGAAAATAATCCGATAGGACTTTGAAAGAAGATGATCGAAAGTTCTCCGGTTGAAAATAGGAATACTTGAGAACATGGCATGCGTCATGAAGGAAGTATTTATGTAATGATGTTAGTAAAGAGCATGAAATGTGGATATATTGAATGTCAGTTATTTCGTCATAATAAAAGGAAAATACCAATATGATAAAACAACAACAGCAATGATAATCATGAGGAGGACTATGAAGAACAATCAGCGTTATTTCAAGATGAGGATAAAATAAGACCCTTTACCTGAGTGGAGATGTGTTCTTTGTTAAAAATACACTAAGTCTTGAAATCTTTAAACTTTACGAGGAGAGGTACTAACGTTGACAGTAATCCTCGTCAATTTTTAAGGATTAAAAGTGTATTTGTAACACTATACCAAGATTTACACAAAAAATGAACTTATATTATCCTTAATAACAAACAAGTAAAAAATGCGCCGAAGTTTCTTAATCGCAATCGAGTTTTCTGTACAGCGTATAATGCTGTAAGAGCCCCGGGCCATGAAACCCCAGCCCCGGCCCGCTGGTGGCCTGTCCTATAACGTTGCCAGACGTACAGACACGGATAACTTTAACCTGGAATTAAATAAAAACTACAGATGCTAGAGGGGTGCAATTTGGTATGTTTGATGATTGGGTGGTGGATGATCAACATTCCAATTTGCAGCCCTCTAGCCTCAGTAGTTTTGAGGATCCGAGGGCGGAAAAAGAAAGAGTGCGGAAGGCCAGACAAAGCCTTTTCAACAGTTTTCTTTTACAGAACACAAAAACTTAGAGAAGGAAATCCACAGTTTAAGAAGATAACTAAATCTGGAATCGTTAATTATGGAACCTAATGCATGAGAAAACCTACAGAGAGAGAGAGAGAGAGAGAGAGAGAGAGAGAGAGAGAGAGAGAGAGAGAGAGAGAGAGAGATGCACCTAATCTCCCATCTTCAAGCTCTCCTTATCAAAGCATCACATCTCGATGAGTTCTTTGTTTCTCTACTTTTTTTTATCCTCCCCTTTAAACGCACCACTTGTCTCTCTTTAATTTATCTGCCACACCCTCTCCTAATCTGTGCCCCATCGACCCCGGGTAAGGTTGCAAGGGTGATTAGCAATTATGCAATTTGCAGCCTCGCTTACTGTCAGTTCGCAATTACAACTGCTCCATTAATTGCTTAGATATCGATGGCATATTGTATATACACACTGAATTGTTTTTAATGCGGGTATTAAGTTTCCTCTTTCTTTTATGTTTTTAGGAGTGTGCTGGATAATGGCATTCGCTCGCCCTCACACTGGCCTCCGTCTCTGACATAAATTCCCTCGTTTGTTCGAGTTTCGGAGTAGTCTTCATAGTTTCTATATTTTTGGTTGTTTTGTTTTATAAGGTGAACCAACAGGAAGCATCAAAACACACGTTTACGCACACATATATATGATATGTATATACGATATTAGATAGGCTTGGCCATACAGTATAATTATAATTAGTATATATGCATACATACACACACACACACACACACACACACACACACACACATATATATATATATATATATATATATATATATATATATATATATATATATGATGTGTGTGTGTGTGTGTGTGTATACATGTATATATGTGTATATATGTGTGTATATATATATACATATATATATCTATATATATATATATATATATATATAAATAAATATATATGTATATATATATATATATATATATATATATATATATATATATATATATATATATATATATATATATATATATATATAAATATATATATATATATATATATATATATATATATATATATATATATATATACATATATATATATATATATATATATATATATATATATATATATATATATATATATATATATATATATATATATATATATATACAGTATATAAATATATGCTGAATGTGTTACGTGATTTTTTCTAATATAACAAATGCGACTTCCCTTGCTTATCAGTAAAAAGTAAAAAAGTTACATACACACAAGTACGTATGAAAGTGGTGACATTTGCAGACGCAAGGGAGGGATCGCCGGCAATGATTTATTTCATGAGGCTCCATCAGTCTTTTGTCAACAAGAAAGGTCATGAACACGTGGGCTTCTGTTCCGAGAACAGATCCAGCAAAGGCACTTCGGATTATTCTGACGAAGTGGTGTTAAACTCTTGCAATGTTATGATATTGTAGTTAACAACACAAAGCTGAGAGGCACTCATCATCAACTACATTTTCCTACCTCTCTAGTGTCCAATGATCATACCCAAGCAAATGTAGGCAGTCTGTGGTGAAACTCGGACATTTTTCTGTCTTTTGTTACTGGCCATTTTTATACATACAGCAGAAAAGGCTAATAGAGATGAAAAGCACTGCGACTTTATTTGATGAACCAAGATTTCTCATTTTGCGGGAAACTTCAAAGAAATTTTTTAATTTATGTCGTTAGACGTTTGGTCGCGCCATTCATACGATGAGGAGGACAAATTTGGCACTCTGCTTTATTCCCCCAAAACCACCAGTGGCCCTGTTTGTCCAATTATAGATCAACGATTTCCTCTGTCCCTGGATTCAAACTCAGTTAATTTTGATGTTTGCTTTCAGAATGGACAGTGTTTTTCACATAACTGATGCTCGGGAAAAAAATGATTCTTTAATTATATATTTCTGCAAAAACAGTGCGTTAAACAATTTTCTGCTATCAGACCTTTCTTCAAATCTTGTTCAGAATTATCATCATCTGATCGAGCTGCTTAATCTATAATACAAAGGCAGGATTTGTCACTGTCCGTTCTGGTGAGTGGAGTTTCTAATATTTTATAGAGCATAATCTATTTTTTATATATATTATGTTCAAGATTTTAAGCCAGAACTAAGAAAGTTATGATTTCTTATGAAAAGATTCATTCATCCTTGTCTATATGCAAGTTGCCCCTTTGAACTGAAAGCCTCCATTCTCTAGAAAGCTATCTCTGCTCTCATTGGCTGTCCTAAATTTACCCCCCACAGGGATTGGGCGGCACTTACCGGGAAAATTTTAAAAAGGTAGGGACCCAGCAGTTCGTCCTCAGAACCTCCACAGAGCTAGGAGCGCTCAGAAGCTCCTGATACCTCACCCTGCAGACACCACTTCACCCCTTTCTGCTTCCCCTGCCTCCTCTGGGGAAATCCCAAGTATTTCTATACTTCCATAGTGCACAGAAATATCAGCAGATACGAAGACTACCAGCCCAGGATTTCCAGACAAACACCATGCCTGATTGTGCGGGAAATTGGAAACCCTTTGGAGTAAACCTTGTATTTTCAATAACCCATTTGCGCAAAATTCTGAACGCCATGTCAGGTTGCCCCAGCCATGTGTTTCCTGTGAATCGACAATCACCCACCTTATTAGTTACTGGACCTATGTAAATTAATGTAAATATAGTGCATTTAAAACTAAAGTCCAGCTTTTATGTAAATTCCTCTTTCTTCTGTAATATAAGCCTTCTGCTATTGTTTTTTTTTTCTCTTTTCTTTGCTGTGATCTCTCTTTCCTCCTTTCAAGGTCAAATTTTTTAGTGTTAGACTACATTTTCTAGGAGTGAACAAGCAGTTCAGAACAAAAATGGCGGCCTTTTGTTAGAATTGTGTCCATTTCCAGTCGTGTAAGGATCATTGAAACTGGCATCACGAAAGAAACTTATCTGAATTCCTTTAATATTTTTATGAGTAAGCGAAAGCAAGGTTTACCAATTCTCCACATTAGGAAAAAGGTAAATTTTATTTTCTAGTTATTTGTGTAGAACTAGGTATTCTAGTTAGGGGTATAAAATCTGACTGCCATTATAGTTGTTGGAAATAGACCACATGTATACCGATAGACAAAGGAGAGAGAAATTTTAACCTTGGCTTCTTTTTATGTGCCATTGCATAAAGCATGGAGGTATTAAGGGAGTAAAATTCAAAACGAAAATAAGTGGCATATTTCGTGAATTGTAAGTTAATCGCGAATCTTGCATTATAAAGATATTTCGTGTTTTTTATGTGAATCAACATGCTGGTCATTGTCCGAGCGCTCGCTCTCTCTCTCTCTTTCTCTAAACAGGATAGGATTTAAATCCCTGGCCATGTGTCTACTTCAACCTTATCCATTGCCCTGTTTATTGACAAAGGAATAGCTGAGTCAATCAGAAGAAAAAGAAAAAAAAGAAAACAAAGTGCTACTGTAAAATTCTTAATGTTAGGATAAGGAAAATCAAAGGTAAACGTTTCTTTTTATTTTCTGTGCAGAGAGTAATAATAAGGGCAATACTTTTGCTTTACGAACAAGGGCACATGTTACCCTTAGCCCAACTTTCTCTAATATGGCCTTGAAATTCTTGTGATTCATCCATTCTGTCTAGCCAACCTGTGTGCAGGCCTAATTCTCCGGGGTTTTAAATTGGCGGAATAGAAGGGTCTTAGGTTCGTGAGAGCTAGGGTGAAAAAGGGTACATGTTAGGGGTTTGGGAGGAGATCTTTATTCTGGTTCTTCCTCTTCCCTTTAATGTATACGAGCTAGCGTTTAAAATAAAAATTCTGAGCATAGCTACGTTGAAAGGGTAAGATAGACCAAGGATTTGTGTTGGCAGAAAAAGGAAAAATAATTTTTATCCGCTTCTCATCTTCGTCCTTGAGACGATAAAAAAAAAAAAAAAAAAAGAGACCCATATACATTTTATATTACCAACTGCATTGGCCACGTTTTTCATGTTGAGTTTCCATGAAATTTTGTGACCAGAGTCTTTCTTTTTTATTTACAAAGCCGTTTTCGCGTTGAGTTTCCACGTTTACAACATTCATTTGCCACATTTTCACGTTGAGTTTCTCTGTCTACAAAATTTATTGCCAAATCCATTATCGGCGTAGAGTTTCTGCCAAACTGTAAATTACAGAGATTTTACGGAGTGAGTTTTCCGCCGCTCTATGCGCCAGTAGTTACTGTATTTGCAGGGATTGTACGATCATCCTGCCAAATATCTGCGTTGAGTATTCCGCATGCCCCTGGCGGCATTTGCAGTTTTGCAACTGCCCTCCATCCTATTATTCTCAGGCTAGACTACTTGTGTTTTACTGCCAAGGAGATGGCCAGTAACACAGCACTGGAGGAGGCCAGGGCCTTCACCGAAGCCAGAAGAGTCATGGGGCTGGAGGGCACAAAACTGATCAATTGGGTGAGTGATAAAATGAAGGAAGCTGCAGAGAGAGCCTACCAGGCAGCTGAAAGGGAGAAGGAGAGAGAGGCACAAGAGAGGAGAGAAGCAGCTGAAAGAGCATTCCAAGCAGCCGAAAGGGAGAAAGAAAGAGAAGCCCAGGAGAGAAGAGAAGCTAAAGAAAGAGCCCATCGACTGGCTATGGCAGTCCAGAGTGCCACTCTGGCACCCCCAAAAGCCACGCCTCCTACGCCCCCTCCTTCACACTCACCTCCACAGCATGGGCGCCCTCATTAGGACTTAGGACGATAATGAACCCGACACCTGGCTCGATCATGCCGAGCAGGTGTTCGAGAACTTCAATCCAACCCCTCAGGAAGTGGCCCTTCTCTTTGGCAAGCATCTCACTGGCAAAGGGCGGACTGTATTCGAGGCCCTTCCCCTGAATGAGCGACAACATCTTGCCCTCATCCAAGAGGCAATCCTTGGGGATTACGAGTTAACCCCTGACCGGTGGAGGCAGAAATGGAGGACTAAGCCCAAGGAGGCTAACCAGACCTGGACAGAGTGGGTAGCCAAGAAGACACCAGCACTCCATACGTGGACGAAGGCCTCCAACGCAACATCTGTTGAGGAGGTCTTAGAACTCTTACAATTAGAAGACTTCCTGTCTTACGCTTCCCCTGAGCATGCCACCCAGTTGGTGGACAAGGCCCCTAAAACTATTTGGGAGTGCTGTAAATGGGCAGACGCCTTTGACACCCACCAGCCGCTGCAGAGTTCTTTAAAAAGGAAAATACGCCCTGCTCTCCCTCTTACTCCTGCTGCCCCCTCTCAGCCTACCCAGTGCCCCAATATTCCTCCACGTAAACCTGCGTGTGGGCATTGCAATAAGCCAGGTAACACCACGGAGCAATGCCTCTCAGAGGTGGATCCTCCTCAGCAAGCTACCACCACTCCTCCGAATGGACTACCCAATCATTCTAATAACATGAACAAAGGCCATTGGAACAGAAACAACAGGCCCAGGCCTGATTTTAACAAGAATTTCTGTGGCTCATGCAAAGTGCATGGGCACACCGCTGCCTGGGCGGGATGCCCAAAGAAATCTCCTGTTTCTGCCATTGCTATGGCCGTGATGAATCCTTCAGCTCTAGGCCCTCCTGCTCAGGGCCCCATATTTGTCGCACCTTCCAGAGGTAGCTATCCTGCCCACCAGGTGGAAACCTACGGAAATACTTGTTTGATGCGACCCTGAACGCAATTCCACATGCAAAAATTTGCTCAATTGAGGAATTCGATGAAATTATTATCTAACAAGCTGGAAAATATATTTCCTTGATTCTTGAAATAGGCCTAACCATGTAGCCAATGCTAAACGCGCATATAACTTGGCTTTCGTTTTTTTTTTTTTTACACTAACTTGTGTCTTATTTATATTTCATTTAATCAGATGCTAAACTTCTCTGTGCTTCATCAAAAGCAATCATAATAACTTTCGATATAACGCTATAAAAGTCGAAAGTTAATTTACAAATCATATTAGGCGCCAATGCTTATATAAGCACTAGGTTCCTGCTGCAGCTCAATGGTAAACACTTGATATCACACATTGAGAGCTGCAGATGTTTCTATAGAGAAATTCTTTTTTTTTTCTTTTAACAAACAATTATTGAACTAACATTGATCATTCACTGGGGAAATACTTTCTGTGCTTATACAGTTAATCACTGATATGTATTATCAGATAAAAAGGATGACAATAATTGGAATAAAATATACTAACTGGCAACCCCACGAGTTTCTAAAGAAGTACAATCAATTATGAGATTTGTCGCTTCACTTCTGGAACTTACTGTACGTGTACCTTTCGTATTATCCTATTTCTGGAACCAAGGTTGGACTCTTTCTCCGGGTGACAAAGGCAACTCGAGCTTTGCGTTGGTCATAGATGTTTCCATCAATTTTCCATTTACACCCATTTTAGGAAACTTGGCCTTTGCCCCTTGAGATCTCTCTGCTCGGCGGTAACCGTGAACCGAAGAGAGTCGTGCTCGAAGAACTGAAAAATTAACTCTGTTTCTTGTTCACACCAATTAAGGAGTAAGCTACTTCAATTTACTGAACTTTGGCCATCCTCGTTACACCAGTGCGGTGATTGTGACCAATTAATTCCCCATATTTCAGACAAAAAAGAAGAAGAAAAAAAGCTGCGTAGCCAATATGAGAATGAATTTATTTCAGAACGTGAACTCGAAGGATATATGTTAAAATAAAGCCATCCTTCATATAGTTGGTGGCTGAGATATTTCAACACTTGTTCGAATCCTGACGTTGCGGACGAAGGTCTTCGTTTCAATTTCAACTTGGATTGGATGAGAGGTTTCCAGTGGAAAACACATCCGGAAACATTAGGTGATCAAAACTTGGGTGTTCATCTTCACGAACACCTACACAATTGTATATATGGACGTGTGTATACTTAAAACGTGTTAGGGATTAATCATTGCTTCATCAAAGAACTAAGAGATATCACGTAACATTACAATCAGCTTTCGCAATTTTCATTTCAATCGTAGTCCTCTTCCTTCGCCATCATTATTTCCACTTTGAGATGTAATCCAATGTATAAATGACAAAAATTCATTTCAAACCACACTGAATTAAAGCATACCTTTATATAAACGATTCATACACATTCTGAATAGAATCTAGAGAAATGGACAGTCTTCAGATAATATTTCCAAAAAGCAGGATTTTAATTATGTCGGTGTATAACATCCCATGAAGGAAAGATATATGGTAGACCGTCAACGCTGACATCTTTAAGGTAAATTAAACTAAATTATTAATCGGGGATTATCACCAGTAAATACGACTACTGATTACATCCTCAAATTTTGTAAATAGATCAAGTATATATCGTAACATGCACATACTAAAACTGACTGTTAAAAAAAAAGCTGATTTATGGTAACTTTATTTGCTTTGAATAAAAACACAGAAGAATACAACCCCACAGTGTCTCAGCAAGTCTTTAGAAAAGAGATTAGCATCCAAAGGCCGTTTTTTAGGTCCTCAGCAGACTCTGGTGCCCTGTTATAGGTGTGTGAAGGGGTTTGCGGCAGACCAGTAGTGATCCACGGACCTAACATCAGTGGTCACGTGCCACAACACTCAGCAATGGCACTCGCAGGGTTGATTGCAACTCCCCAAGACGGTGCGGTGCGTTAGTGTATATATATATATATATATATATATATATATATATATATATATATATATATATATATATATATATATATATATATATGTATGTATGTATGTATACGTACAATTGTCACTAATACACACACGACTTTTCATACCCCCTTATATTGAGCCACAAATATTACTTGATATTGACTTCACTACCCCTTGAGAAATAACCTACGCCCCAAGGGAATTGTAACTGATATATGCACCTGCAGATTCTTGACCGGGACAGATGCAACTGCTAATTATAATTCCCCTTGGTAGTCAATGTGTAATTTGGTTCTCTTACTGACTATATATATATATATATATATATATATATATATATATATATATATATATATATATATATATATATGTACGTACACACACACACACACACACACACACACACATATATATATATATATATATATATATATATATATATATATATATATATATAAAGAATTATTTCACAACTTGCACACGAGGCTGAAACATTTGCCTTGAGAGGAGGACCACCTACGTCGTAGGCATCAATGCAGCATCATAATAGCCCACAATTTTGGCAACGTTGTCATAAGCGATTAGGTTTATTTTCGGCATAATTTTTATGTTTTAATATGCCAAAGGGGAGAAGGGTTACCTACGAACACTTCGTACTTCATTCTGTGGGCTCTCTTATTTGTGTAGAGCCCTCAAACGATGGGCAAAATGCGTTCCAAACCATAGCACTAACAGAGAGCCGAGCATTAACAATGACAAATTTTAGGAGGACATGTTTGTGTTGCTGAACTGGTTAACCTTCCAGCATTTAAAACCAAAACGAATTTGAGTCAAAGTGAGACAGTAAGAATGTAGATCAGCAATAAACACGTAAAAAATGGGCCGAAGTTTCTTCGGTGTAATCGAGTTTTCTGTACAGCTTATAATGCCGTATGAAAATCTCAGTCACTGCCCATGAAACTTTGAGCCACAGCCCAGTGGTGGCTTGCGTTGTTGACACCTACAGCTAACAACCTTAAATTAAATAAATACCACTGAGGCTAGACGGCTGCAATTGGGTGTGTTTGATGATTGGAGGGTAGATGGTCAGCAGACCAATTTGGAGCCCTCTAGCCTCAGTAGTTTGTAAGATCTGAGGGCGGAGGGACAGACGTAAAGCCATCTCAAGAGGACTCTTTTACAGAAAACTAAAAACTAACAATCCAAAATGACCGAGAGATATAATACCTAATTATCAAAAATCTTTTACCATCACAATATTTCTTAATTAAGAGATTATGTTCATAATTATTACGTGGAACAAGTATTCAAATTAACTTATGGTTTTACTGAAAAGCAGGTTATAACCACGAACAGTGTCACCAAGGACGAAGCCTCTCAATCAAGCAAACGCTGCGAAAAACTTCGCCAAAACTTAGCAATCAGGCAGAGAGGCCACGCCCTGCTTTTTAAGGGCCACGACACGGAAGGCAGACAGCCACGGCCACTTTTTAAATGATATCGTGTGAAACAAGAGAGTTTGAGAAGCGGGAGGAGAAACGAAAAATATGCTCCCTTCCAAGCCTCTCCAGAGCTGACTACTTCTTTTGGTCTCGGGGAATTCCTTCTCAACGCCTGTTTGTCGTGAACCACAAACCATAGATTTTTGTCATTTTTTTAAATACGGATGTAACATCCTCCTAATGATTTTTTTAATCACGCGTAATTGTGAAGCAAAATGATAACATAAAATAATGGAATTTCCATGATACGCATGATCAAATAACTTTCCTGGAATCATTAATTCTTATGACGTTAAAAATCCTTCTCGAAGCCGTTCTTATTGATCACCAATCATCGATTTTTTTTTCAATACGGACGTAACCGACTGAAAATAAGGCAATTAATATTACTAATAACATTACCACTCGTGTGTAAATTAACACCCTTTCAATTACGTTATACATTTATAAACTGTACACACGCAAAACTCTATATTTATTATACAAATACACATTCACACGTGAATACTTACAATGCTCTTAACCATAAAACCCCAAATTCCTCTTCTTACCAAATTCATTTTACCTTGGAATTACTGAATTACTTTGACATTAATATATTAATGATATATCTATATTTATATACTATATAAATATAAATTATAATATTATATAGATATATATATATATATAGTATATATATATAATATATGTTATATATATATATATTTATATATATATATATATATAATATATATATGTGTGTGTGTGTGTGTGTGTGTGTGTGTGTGTGTGTGTGTGTGTGTGTATAGTTTTATAAATATATCCATGGATATGTATATATACTCAATACACAAAGCCAATACACACCCATTATATATATATATATATATATATATATATATATATATATATATATATATATATATGCTTAAAAAATCACAGTAGATGCACGTGACTTCATTAAATAAGCGAATACCACATGAAAATGATAATCAGAAATCCAAGCGATTTCGTCAAGGAGCAAATGAAATACAATTGGAGAGAAAGGTCTCAGGTACACAACAAGATCAAGAATACTAGATGGTTAATTGTCAAAAGGGTAAAAATTAAAAGAGATAATCCAGGATTATCGGATATCACACGGTCACAAACCTAAACAGATTTGACCCTAACCGAAACTGAATATATCAATTTTGTTGCTTATATTTATCTACAACTTTTTTCATTATGGAAGCATCAAGTTTAAATAAGCCAAGAATTAAATTTAGAACATTTCTATTATTTGACTTTATGAAACAAGATTCAATGATATTCCTTTTAACTGTGTCATTTCATGGGATTAAGGCTCTTGCTTGACTCCACTTAATAGGATGATCTAAATCTCTCATATGTACGAATAATGCATTCGATATTTGCCCAGTTCTCACAGAATATTGGTGCTGTTTGAGACGTTGTGAAAGAGATCTACCGGTCTGTCCGTAATAGTCTTTATCACACTTTTTACAAGGAATTTCATATATGCAGCCTGGAAGATCATAAGGAGAATTTTTGATTCCTAAACTCTTGACATTAATATTACTGAATTTAGTAAGCATAACATTCTAAAATTACCCTATGATGAAAGGTTTTTAGATATTCCTAAATTTTAAAGCTTTTTAACATAAATGTTGTTTTCAGTAATATTAATGTGAAGAGTTTAGTAATCAAAAATTCTCCTAAAGATCTTCTAGGCTGCATATATGAAACTCCTTGCAAAAAGTGTGATAAAGTCTATTACGGAGAGACCGGTAAATCTCTTTCACAACGTCTCAAACAGCACCAATATTCTGTGAGAACTGGGCAAATATCGAATGCATTATTCGTACATATGAGAGATTTAGATCATCCTATTAACTGCTTTAAATCATCAACATGGTAAAACTTTTTTAATAGATTGTCCTCATCCTCTTGTGTTTCGTCAGAGGTTGAGCCAGGGACTACTCGCTTGCTAAGAAAGAGTGCTACCAATCACACCACAAAACCAAATACATATAATCGTACACATACACAAGTGCAATTATGAAATTTTTTTAAACAAAAGTATTTTTCCGATGTGTCAAGTTATTCGGGAACTAAGAATCAGGAATAATCGCGCGTGAAAATAAATTTTGTATAATTCTTCTTTCCTATCCTTACAGATTAAGTTCTCGGTATACTTGAGGATGGTTACGGAGGCGAAAAGCAAACTGGGCCACTTATATTAACAATTAGGAATGCGAAATAACCATTAACTAAAGGAGGAGCAATAAGAATGATTAATGTAAAACAACATACAAATACTTGAAGAGGAACAAACCGATGATATGCAAAGAATATAAGTTTAATGCGTCGAAATCATCTTCAGTGGGTAGTGAGTTCTTCGTCAAGAATATGATGGAGAGTGAAAAGAAATCAAAGTATGAATAATACCGTTTTTCTTATGACTTCTCTGGTCAGTGATTATTTTTGCTTACTCGGGCAGTAAGCCTATAAACTAATTTGTTGTTGTTGTTGTTGTTCTTGTTGGGGATGGTAGGAAAGGTCTATGGAAAAGCCTAAAAAGGTCTGAAAAATGTTTCGTTTTGAGTTAAAGATAAAGGAATTTTAGGGTAGCATGTTTATGGTTTATTTATTAGAATGAAAATGCAAAAACTAAATAATGTGTATGTTATACAGTTCAGAAAAATGTTTTTTAATAAAATATAACGTATTTATTTTCATTTCCGTTGGCGAAACAAGGCTCTTTCTGATTGGAGATTTCAGCACGTTTTAATTTATTTGGTGAAGTGAATTTACGCTATGTTTCAGTTCGATTACTTTGTGTTTCCACTTACAACTGTGAGTATACGAAAGTGCTTAATTTCTGTCCTTTTTATTTGATCTTTCCTGTTAGTATAAGCAGTACTAAATATGATTATTAATTATGAAGACCAATTCACGTTAAGTTACGAATACATTGTTTACAATCTATGCGTAAGGGGAAAATCTTGCACGTGTCCGAGTAAGCTGGAGGTCACATCACGCCTTGTTTTAACAATTAAGAGACCGAGCATGGAACACTTGTTAGAATTCTAGTCGAATGATTTGGCACTGACTGATCTGACTGCGTAGTTTGGCGTCGCATCAACTCTGGTCATCGAATCACAAAAGGAATTATAAAAAAATACATCATTTATTCTGAGAGAGAGAGAGAGAGAGAGAGAGAGAGATGCAAATGCATCGAAGAAAAATGAAAACATATACACGAGTATTTTTATGTCGGCGGTATCGATTGCGAATATATTATAACTTCACAGGGACCAAGAATTCTGAGTAACATGTAAGCAAAAAAAAAAAAAAAAAAAGGAGAGAAAAAAAAGCACAAAACGATATCAAATTTAAAACAACAACATCAGCTGCATACAATGACTTCGTAAATGAAAACCAAAAGTGAAGACATGTGAAAGGCGAACGCGCTCTAGGGACTTATTCCGCATGTATCACAAACAGAATGAAAACAGGTCAACGGCCGTAAGTGGAGAGCGACTCTTTGGCATATGCTGGACAATAGTATGAAGAACTTTTTTCTTTAAGTTTTTATTCAATAAATTATTTACAAAAGATTACAACAAATCTAAAACGACATACATCGTTATCTAGATTACATTGCTTTTAATGTTACAAATATTCTTTGTGAAATGCTTTAATAATTTGTCTTTCAAAATTGCTTTGATATCTCTTAGTTTTTTTTTTTTTAGTGGAAGCTTTTATTCTATTTATAATCAATCGTATGGAGAACTGGGTAGGACTGCCATCGCTGCCTTGTATTTAATCTGTTTGAGATGTGTGTGCCGTAAGTCGGCGACGTGTATTTATAGCATGTTTTACTGCAGTGTGGACACACCCCAAGACAACCATGAAGCAGACATTCCCTTCCTTCACAAACACAAGACAAACAAATCTTAGCATATGGCTTGCAAGCACGCAACAGCTTGATATTTATAAACTCAATGATCCTTTGTCAATCCGAGGAAGATGGAAAGGGCGGGAGGGATTAGAGTGGGCGGGATATGCAAGATATGCAAGTTGATGCTCATAGCATTTGAATAATTCCATCTTGATGAAAGTTTAACAAAACACGACCAGGCTCCTCCCCTTTTTGTGACTTCGTTTCACATTCTTCCTAGACAATGAAAATACGAAATTGTTTGACATTTTGCTTGTACATAATTGAGAGTACAGTTTTTGCAAACTGGCTCTAGATAAATGAAATGTGAGTGTGCATTCACCAATATTTACCTAGTCTTGTATTCATTACATTATCATGTACCCTTCCCTTATGAATATTATTGATGTCTCATGCATAATAAATACACCTCCTATGTACTTTTATATTACATTTCAATATTTCGTTATGAATATGCAATGACCCGAGGACATGGCAACATCGTATTTTTCCCGCCTCTGGCTATTGCATAATATCAGTGTATCGCCCAGTCTTCTCGTGAGTGATGTCTCTCCGTCCACTTGTAGTATTATACTAACTCTAATGAACTTACTACCTTATACAGTGTTTCCTTCCTCCCTTCAAAAGAAACAGTCACAAGATGGAGTAAACAATTTTATGGCTCAATAAGGAGCACCTAACACTGGCCACGTAGTGATACAAAGCTATTACAATAGTTAACATACGTAAGTTAAAAGCCTCCAATACACTAACTTTAACTAATGTTTATCAAAACAGCAGTTATAATGCCTGATTTATTTACAAGTTACAATGCATGATTTATATCAAGTATGACAAAGGATCGCCTCTTTCAGGATAGCCACAGAAGTATCCTACCACACTGGGAATGTTTTTTGTTATCTGCTTTTGTGATAAACATGGCTGACAAAAATAACTCAGAAGAAAAATCTGTAACTTGATGATATGATTAATCGTAGCTTGACTGAATAAAATCATAAACCGATGACAATTTAACAAAAATCGCCCTCTTCAAACGGCGTATTGACTAAAAATCAAGGCTTGCACTATCTAAAAGTTTTAGGTTCAATGTCATGGCAAGCGCTTCATAGTGACGAAAGAATTACGAGTTAAAGGAAAGGAAAATGCATCTTCGAGAAGTTCTGCAGCACGGAGGCTTTCGCGTGTGTGTTGGAGGCGCCTGTTCTCATGATGGTTCTAGAATCGGCAGGAGTGTTGTGGAACTTGACAGGCGCCGGCGTGACGTGAGGAACGCTTCGATTTCTGATGCAATGCTTCGTCCAGATCCTTCAAAGAAGTTCCGGTAATCTCGGGAGCCTGTGACGTTCGCTGGTAAGCCCTGCCCCCAGGATGCCTTATAAATTCGACTGACGAAGTAGGAGGGAGAGATCATCAGTAGGAGTCATAGATCAGATCATCAGTGAGAGCTCAGCAGCAGAGATCAGAGAGAGATAAGAGAAGAAGAACAGACGAAGGATCAGAGAGAAAAAGGCGCTCGAGAGTTTAATTGGGATCTGGTCAAGTCGTCCCGGGATCTGGTCAAGTTGTCCGGGAGTGGACGACCGAGGCATTTCGACATAGAGCAAGACTTCAGAGAAGAAACGTTTGCCAAGAGGTTTCAGGGAGTCCCTGCCCTTCGAGTACCAAGAATAGACATTATTTTCTGCAATACGGAGTCAAGAAGACGTCTACAATTACAGTCCTCCTTTGTGAAGCCATCACTTCGAGTCGCAAAACTGGCCAGCAAGTACTTTCATTACCTCACCATTTCCCCAGTTCACACATTGTAAGATTTGGCTTTTTTTATGTAAATAGGAGATACCATTCTGCATTTATCTTTGTTAGTAAGCTTGTACATAAACCTTTGTTGTGTTTGTGTATCTTTCTATATTCGTATCCCCAGTTTCGACTGTTGGTGTTGAATTCTTTTTGGTTTATTTTCATATCAAACCTGAAGCGGACCTCTCTCTATGCGGTTCGTAACATTAAACGTAGAGAGCTTTGAGTTTGCAAAACAAAATTATAGTGAAATCTGATGGATTATGAATTTACTAAAACTGTGATGAAAATAAGATATTTTTTTTCTAGTGCTGTTTGGACTTATCTGAACTTATTGAGATGGCTTTGTGAGTCCGCCCGCACTTTGTGTCCACACTTTTCCGTCTGCCCTCAGAACTTAAAATCGACTGAGGCAAGAGGGCTGCAAATTGGTAAGTTGGTCTTCCTACCTCCAATCATCAAACATACCAAATTATAACCCTCTATCCTCAGTAGTTTTTATTTTATTAGAGGTTATAGTTAGCCGTGATCATGCTTCTGGCAACGCAACTACACAGGCCACCACGGCCGGCTGAGTGTCATCGGCCGCGGCTCATACAGCATTATACTGAGACCACCGAAGATAGCTCTAGCTTCGGTGGCCTTGATTATAGGCTGTAGCGTCTGTACAGATAACTCGATTGCGCCGAAGATACTTCGGCGCATTTTTTGCCTGTTATACTTGTCATATTTCCCAAAAACTGAAAAACCTTCGATAGTTATGGATATTATAACAAAAACTTTATACTATCTGATTACTGAGAACATTTTCGAAAACTATACAGAGAAACAATTTTTCACCTGGACATTACCGGAATCACCTAAATATCTAATAGCTATGGAGTTTTATCATTTAAAACGACTTTTATAAATAAATTCTTAGATTTCTTTAAGATGTGTTATT
>NC_087208.1:6088710-6093710 GCF_015104395.2 Macrobrachium nipponense | reverse complement strand
CAACACAGCCTACCACTTTTTTTTTATTTGACTTTCATAAATACATACCTATCGTCTAAAGACATTCTATTATATTAGGTTCGTTTTTATTTGCCGTTTTACAGGCAAACTTCAATCATCCCCTACAAAAAATCATACTAGCCCCTTCCGTCAAAGTTGCTTCACTGCAGAATTCTAAACAGATAAGCAAGCAAGCAAGTAACAAGGCTTATTAAGACCCAGATGGAAGCACATGCGATGACAGGGTGGAAATTGAATCAGAATCTACTAACTCCACACATATCGACATGGTCTGTAGCCTAAGCATAAATCAACATTAGGTACTGCTAATTTTGGGTAATCGAAGACCGAGTTTGAGAATTTACTTTATATAACTGCAAATTTTTTTTCGTCCTTTATGGAGGAGACTAGTTTTAAATATCTTTTATACAACCTGCAGATGGTACAGATTTTCAAAATGACATCCTTAATAAAATCTAAATCATACGATCCTAGGATATTCCAGCGTACGTTTATCGAATCTTTACGAAATATTTGCTGTCTATTCTGAGAATTCTTATTTAACTAAACACACTGATTCCTTTCTTGTATTCACACGTCTTATACCACTTACCTCATATTGTTTTCACGAACATTGTCCCGTAAACCTCCACGTATGATAATCCCCCTACATTTTATCATTCACCTGCGAATAGTAACCGAACACACAGACGTTTCTACACTCAAAAATGGAGACAAAATCGTACTTCATGACTCCAGTCTAATGTTCTTAACTTCTTTTAGAGAGCGTTACTATTTTGGAGAGAGAGAGAGAGAGAGAGAGAGAGAGAGAGAGAGAGAGAGAGAGAGAGAGAATCTTAGGTATGGTTTCACTCCAGTCGGGTGAGGATTACCTATAGTCAAGGTCGTCTCGTGTTGATGACGTACATTTTGGCGGCGTGCTAATCACCAAGTCTACAAGTTAATTTCTCTTTCTTGACCTCTTTCGATAAAGCTACGACCCACAACAGTCAGTTAACAACTCACAGCTTCAGTCATTTTCTAAGGATCGATTCGAAGCCTCTCGACCGGTTTGAGATTCGAGAGGAAGTGTCCAGCACGCAGTGGCGTTTACGTACATTTACTGTCTTCAAAATTTTTAGACCATTCAGTGATGTTACCAATTCTCGCTTTTATTTTCAGCAGACGACGCTTTCATAATTTTCAACTATAACTGAAAATGAGATCGATTCAAATTACGCCGTTTTCACTGGATTTCGTTTGTTCATGTTTCCAAAAATATATTTTTATTTGCACTCTCATGAAACATGAAACTGATAGGCTTATTGACCGCAGTTTTAATGGTTCTGATACAGAATTTTGCAGTATCGTAATATTTATATCTTATTCTATCATCTTTCCTGTAAAAAAAAAAAGAAACTAAGAAGAGAACAGAGACGACCGGCAAGGCGCCCACTAGAAACGAATATATCTAAGAAACCACTAAAAATGATGTTATTAACTACTGTCTAGAGTCTAGACTATAGACACGAATACTTACAATGCTATTTTACATTAACCTACAAAGACAACAGGACTTAATGTGACTGTATAAGACTGATCAAAGGACATTGTTTATGTTGTAACTTCTAAAACTTGCATGCCGCCTTCTGCAGTCATCCTAGGTATCTAGACATGTACCGTAACTCGTAAGTATTCTGTATACTATAATATTACCTTAACTGTAAGTAATCTTTGACATTGTTTATGCGTATACCGCGTTTAATTGGCGACGAGGATAGGATCAGGTTAATGCGATTTTTTTTCTTTGTCGGAGATTAGACTAAGTGCTAGGGTTGTTAGGCTAAGCTGTTCCTCCTAGGCTAGATAGATGCCCATTTTGTATTATTTACTATGGTATGTTTGTTTTATTTGTAATTAACCTAGGTCATAGGTTAGGCTAATGTTTCTTTTGTGGGCTGTAGGCTAAGCTAGGTTAGGCTATGTCTTGTAAACTAAGTTAGGCTAGTGTTTACTGCTATGCTAATAGCAGTTGTCTTTCAGGCTTGGTTAGGTATGTACTACTATATTTTAATTATGGCAGGTATCATTGGTTCTATTAATCCGTACAATGAAGCGGAGGAGGACTTTGACTCCTATTGTAGTAGGGTTAATATGTATTTCATAACTGATGAAATTAAAGATGCTAAGATAGTTGCTGCATTTTTCACTTTGGCGGGGCCAAAGCTTTTGGTTTGGCTGGGGATTTACTCTCCCCAGACGCATGAAGAGAGCACCTATGAGCAGCTAATTGTGACTCTGAGTAGTCACTGAAAACCAAACCCTGTTCTCAACTATAAGTGTTTCAAGTTCTATTCTTGTGCTCAGAAGTCAGAGGAGTGTTAATGATTTTGGTGCGGCACTAAAGGCACAGGCCCATACCTGTGAGTTTGGGGCAACGCTGCCCGAGATGTTATGTGACAGGTTTTGTAATGGGCCTTGCCAGTGATAAGTTCAGCAAATTTGATTGTATATTATATATGATACAGTAAGATTGCTGAAACCTGGGATTTCACGAAATCCCTGAATTTTCAGGGAATTAGTGAAATCACAAATTCACTTAGAAACATTTGAACCCCAAGGGATGAGTACTAAACACGGAGAAACAGTGAATCGTCTACATAGTTTCGCCATGTTCACTATTATAGTAGATTCACATCAACCGTGCATCTGATGTCTTGGCCAGTCCCTTACGATGGTCCTGATCGGCTATTGATAACCCAATCACAGGGGTGTAAACTCTCAAAAGTACCCCTCAGGAGAGGTGGAACATACATCCTGCCTATGTGAACTCTCTCGAGAGACAGAGTTTCCAGCCCTGGGATTGGCTTATCAACACCCAATCAGGAGCGTCGTAAGGGACTGGCCTAAACATCAGATGCACCGTTGATGTGAACCTACTATAACCCCTCGTGGATCAGATGTGTTTCGTCGTGTATTTGATGTCTCGGCTCGTCCCTTACGACGCTCCTGATTGGCTGTTGACAAGCCAAACACAGGGCTGGAAACTCTCAGTCTCTCAAGAGAGTTCACATGGGCAGGATGTATGCTCCAACTCTCTTGATGGATACTTTTGAAAGAGGTATCCCTCGGGAGAAGTGGAACATGCATCCTGCCTATGTGAACTCTCGAAGAGACTGAGAGTTTCCAGTCGTGTGACTAGCTTATCAACAGCCAATCAGGAACGTCGTAAGGGATGGGCCTAGACATCAAATGCACTCTAAATGTGAATCTACTATAGTCACTCAGGGATCTCGGATCTCAAATGTCCTTAAGTGAATTGGTGATTTCAAGAATTTCCCGAAACCTCAGGGATTTTGTGAAATCCTTGGCTTCACATTTTTACTATAGCATGTGTATACATATAATATTCAACAAACCTTGACCCTTTCCCATTAGGTGTTTGCATTCCCATCCTCAACAAGTCTTTCGGGATGAGGATGCTGACTCCATGTCTATTCCCAATCTTAGTTGCCATCCACCACAGCCGACTTACAACTTGGTACATATTTAATGATGAAGGTTAACAGAACTTTTTGTTGTTGAAGAGGGCGTCCTAACCGCTGATCTACTAAGTAAATTCTATTTGTTATCTCGATAAGTAGAATGAAGAATACTGCAGAGGTCATTTATTTACACAATAAATATGTTATACGGTACCATAAAGTGGTGCCATGGAATACGATGAGTAAATCGACATCTGAATTATCAGTTATAGAAATCAGCAAAGATCGGCAACTTCCTTCTGTTTTATTTGTTAACAAGAAAACCGAATCTTAATTAATAAACTACCCATTTGTACGTTTAAGAAAAAACTCAAAATTTCCACAATTTAAACTTGAGGTGAATAGGTCTTTTTCGCCGATAAACAATAATGATCTACGTACCTTTCTTTGTATTACAGATACCAAGGCTGGCCAGGCTGCCTAAAATATGCCTAGCTTATCAAGAAGGGAGCAGGTTGAAAGATTTCACCTCCTTGAGTGATTGGAGGCTGATATAAGATTTAAGAGATATGAAAAAGGTTTTCTCCGGATTACCGTACCATGCCGAGAATGTAAAATAGGTTATGACAGCTTCCTCTTATAAAAACAAAAACTTATTTCATCTTAACCTGTCCCATTGTTTAGTGCTTCGATGACTTTCGTTTCTGGGTTGCCAGTTCGTTATGTCACAGGATTAGTCCCTCATAATACGAGCTCTTATGATCACTTCTACAATCTTTATTCGGTCGAAGAAGAAGAAAAAGAAGAAAAGAGAGAATGCTGTATATATGCTTTGGTGTTGTCAAAGAGACTATAATCGGTTAAGGAGGAGGAGGAGGAGGAGGAGAGGGAGGACAAAAATTTAAATCTCATGGCTTAGATATTGTCGAATAAGAGTTTGGCAGGTTTAGGAAGAGAGAGAGAGAGAGAGAGAGAGAGAGAGAGAGAGAGAGAGAATTAGCAAAACAAAATAAGATAATGGCTGTTGAAGAGTAAAGCAGGGAGAGTAGGAGGATTATCAAGGTATTACAGTGACCGTTAAGATTCTTGTATCGGCATCGAATTAAAGAAATAATAATAATAATAATAATAATAATAATAATAATAATAATAATAATAATAATAATAATGTGAACTGTAATGACACACGTAACACAGATACAACATGAAACAAGGATAATAATAATAATAATAATAATAATAATAATAATAATAATAATAATAATAATAATAATAAATGGTCTCTGGCAACAAGTTCTCGGATCGATTCACGGGTATTTTTCCAAACCCCTTCATCGGTGTCATACTCCGCTTCTGCAATAAATAAAATATTTTGCGTTCATTAGAATTCGGTTAATTTGGTTGGTTATGTCACCAAAACCGATTTAAATTTGGGTTATATGTCCGCGATGTGAGGCGAGAGCAGGGCAGCCCGGAACACCCATACCAACTAATGGCACGATGCCAATTCCATCC
>NC_087208.1:6063710-6086210 GCF_015104395.2 Macrobrachium nipponense | reverse complement strand
AATTCTATTCACATGATGACGAAAATTCCCACCGGAAGTAGAATCAGTGATTTGGATGAATATTCTATTATTCGTATAAAGTTAACTAAACGGCAATTAACCACATTTTCATCTAGTTAAATCTTACGAAACCTTACCATAATGTTAGATGTTCATGGGGCAATAGCGTTAAAAAAACTGAAAGCGATGATTAAAAACACGGAATCTGAAAGAAAAGGTGTATTATCTGTGCGAAATCAAAGAAAATGTCACGATTACAAAAAGTCCAAGACCATTTTTCTGAAAGAGGCAAAAAATAAAAAGAATCACTTTTGTTACAAGATGAATGAACCGAAACAACAAGAAAAATAGAAAAATGAGATTAGAAAAAAGAAGAGAGTAAAAGAATAATTCAAGCCGAAAATCTAAAAACAAGGGGGATGGGGGCAAAAAAAAAAAGATGACAAATTATCCGAAAAAGAGGAGGAGAGAGCAAAAGGGAATTATACAGATAAAGAAAAGACGCTTATCATAACGAAGACAACAGAGAGAGAGAGAGAGATTAGGAAAACAGATAAAAGGCGAAAATACGTAAATAAAAGAAATAAAGAGATTGAAAACAATTCGAAATAGTCGTTAACGCACGATTGCCAAAATAAATCACCTTCTGGCCAAAGAGAAGGGTGCACCCCGGCGACAGATACGGTCAAGATAGGCATCGCTTCAAAGGGGAGAACGCACATAGGCCTAAATGAGGGGGAGGGAACGGGGTGGGAGGGCGAGAGAAGAGGGGGCAGGTATCCAAGGTGACTTTGCCAGAAATGAATATAAACAGAGAGATAAGAGTTCGCTGAGGGGAAAATTGGAAAACGCTAAAAAAAATGAGGGTTAAAGTTAATTTTACCTTGAACAAGAAGTAGTTTTCGAAGTAAATAATCCCAGTGTAAATGTTTCTCTAATTCTCTTTCTTTCTTACGGGTGTTTACAGTATGTGTGAATGAATATATATATATATATATATATATATATATATATATATATATATATATATATATATATATATATATATATATATATATATGGTGTTATGCATGCTCTCTCTCTCTCTCTCTCTCTCTCTCTCAGTTTTACTGAGAAAAACAAAACAACATCGCAGCATAAATAAGAACAATTCCCAAAATAAAGGGAAGTTACTCCCAGATTTATTATTTGGATTTCTTCCCAGTATCTAGAAATCGAATCATTCCACTTTTATTCTTGGCTCCGTAATACCTGACAAAACCGAATGAACTTTATTTCAGTTCTGGTGCGCCTGCAGTGGACAAAGAAACAAAGTAGTAACAAGACGATGATATAACAATTAAACTCATTCAGAAGTATAAAATTAAGAATGTCATAAGAGGATAATTGTTAATGTCATATGCATTACCTGCTAGCTAAAATGTTAGCGATCAAGCACCCAGTCATGGGGTAGCGATCCTTTCACTTCTTTTGTGTTAATCGAGATGGTTATCTTGACTACAAGCACGAATTAACATTGCAAATACTAAGAGATACAAAATCGTTTTATGGGTTTAATGCTTTGGGTATAATGGCATATACCACTTGCATATTAGAATGAACTATAAACCACACCTTATCAGGGCAGATTACCTGAAATGTTCTTAATTGATTACATGATCAATACTTTACTAAAAATAAGAGGAAGACAATGAATAAAACGTTTACTGTTCACAAATAAGAATAAAGATGAAAAAAAAGTTTCGCTCAACAACTGTTTAGCCGACTTCACACGATGAGATTTTCAAAAACCTAATTATTCTGTATATGGAAAAAAAGTGAGCATTAAAAATAAAATGCGATAAAAATGCAAACATTCGCACTAAACGTCATCAAACACCACTAATCACTTTATTTTGCCATTTGAATCTATAAAAACAAAATAAAATATTCATTAAACGGTTCATTATTCCGATGTTTCTGTTTACAGTACACAAGGTACATGAAGGCTGCTTTGGCGGGTGGATATTGGTCAATTAATACATTTTAATCAGTTAACGAGAGTTTTAACTTTATTACCACCGTGATGGATACAAACCTTCCGGGATTCGAAACGCAAAGAATACATGTATAAAACACATTTGTCCGCTTTCCTGTTACGTCATCCACTCCACATGATGACAATCAATGGTAACTATTTTTTTTCAACTGCCCAGCAAAGGAAATCTCTTCTTGCTTATGTTTTCCTGTAACATACTTTCGTCCATCGTGGCGGGGCATTTGGTTCGTTGCACCTCGTGTCTACATCTTTTTCGTATCTCTCACGTCCTAATTACCAGGGAAATGTACGTACTTAAAAAATAGGAAAAATTTTAAAACATACATATGAAGCCCAAATATTACCTTCAGTTTCTATGATAGATAAAGGCAATCATTTTTCAGTATTTCTTATTTTGTGGCCGAAATTCAGTTTTATAGGTTTTCCTTCCTTCAGTTGTTAAAGAGGACACGGGCATATAAAACCAAGGTAAGTCATCTAATTCTTAATTTTTTTTTAGTGCATTACAGCTTCGCCAGTGAGTCAGCTACGATATTTACGTTTGTATGGCATCATGTGGACGGAAAAAGAGGTTCTTTGCATAAAACACGATTTCCAAGTGGCAGAATACTAAGTGACTGAGAATATGCTTTTTTTCTCTCTCTCGGCTTCCATTTATTTCTTCATACAGTTTCTGATGTTTTCGTGTCTGTCAATAATTGTTGTTGGACGATGAAGTGTCGCTTGCCAGTTTATATCGGTTTCATTGACAAATAATACACATCACAAAACATAACGTGTCTTGACTTGGACTGATTAGTCAAATAGTTCAGCAACAGCAGAGACACCATCGCTTCGCCTGAAAAGTCCATTCACAGACTTTGCACTTGATGAGTTTCTTGTAACATTTCGCGAGACATTTGACAGCACACAAGAAAGTGTCATTACAAACTCTGAATCGGAGAAGAAAGCAATTTAATCAACAGTTTTAATAAGCCAGTGGGGACAAATGCCTTCCCGGATTTCAATTAAAACCAACGGCCTATCATGGACATTATGAAGAGCTTCAACTTTATCTTTTATTTGATTATTTTTCTAAGTTCTCAGACATTATGAGGAGCTTCGACTTTATTTGTTATTTGTTTATTTGTCAAAGTTCTGCGCTGCTGCTGCTGCTGCTGTTAAGTACACAGGGGAGGAGCTTTAACAGGTCGTGAGAGGATGAAGCTCTGGTGAAAAGTTTCATTATGACTTTCGGTGACTTATTTCCGGTGGATGTCTTTCATTTTTCAATGACATATTATGAAACATATAGCTCTGCTTCATTTTTTGCTCATTTTCGAAACCTTTTCAGAATTAAAAGTTAGTAAAAATAAAAATGTTATTTGTTACCTACACGTCCTGTTTTCCTTTCTTGTCACGAAATCCATGACTACAAAGTGTGTTTGTGTATAAATAATTATTAATTTTAGAGAGAGATATATATATATATTAGAGAGAGAGGAGAGAGAGACGAGAAGAGAGAGAGATAGATGAGAGGAGAGAGAGGAGGAGAGAGAGGTGGCGTTAACTTATACCTCTCGTGATAGCAGTGTGGTTTAGAGCGCTTCACTGTACGTCTTGAATTCTTGGCCCTGTGGTTCGCGCCCATGAGCCGACGAATATCTTAGCGATTAAAACATTCCCCTTCGATTAACATATATGAAAATATATTAATCCCGAGGTAGGGTGATTTAGATATTAAAATACATTTGTAGCTTAATGCGCATATATGAATCACCGTAACGTGATAAGACTTCTATATATTATATATATAAGGCAGATGCACATGTGGCGTAGGGTAGAGTGGGGTAAAAGGCCTCCCCTTATTTTCTTGCTTATTACATATCATAGCAACTTAGTCAGCTGATCAGTGCAGCAACACCTTCTGCCTGAAGCTTTCTGTACCAAACAGCCAGGGAGAACTAGAATGGGACACAGCTAGCACGCATTTTTCTTTTCTTTGGACACATTTCATGTAAGTATGTGTGCTATATCAGGGATATCCTGTGCGGACATCTTGTCAGTAAAGTCAGTACTTTAACTACAGTTACTTTAAATGACAGCTTAGAAATATCTTGCAATGCAATCAAGACTTGAAAACTCAATTGAGGTACAGGTGGATTTAGTTTTCTTAAAAAATGGCAAGTGGGGTAAAAGGCCCACCACGCTTTGGGGCAAGAAGCCCAGGGGGCTTTTTACCCCATCTGATCAGCTGGACGTGTAACCAGTGGTGAAGGAGGACAGACTACATCTTATTTGTGCAATGAAGGCAGCAGGAGTTTGTCTTCCTCTTATGTTTATATTTGCCCGTAAAAGGATGACTTCACTACTTATGATCGGCAGCTCACCTGGATCAATTGCTAGATGCACAGCAAATGGATGGTCTAATGCTGGTTGTTTCGTAGACTGGCTACATCACTTTGTTAAAATTGTTTAGCCAAGTCGAGCAGAAAAGCACATTACAATTCCAGATGGCCACCAGAGTCACAGGACATTAGCCAGAGAGAATGGAGTAATGTAAAGAAAATTACTCTACCTTTTTGACTTATGTCATTTTTGTTCTTTTGTTCTTGGTGCTATATACAAGTGAATTTACTTCTAATTGTGCTGCTACAGCTGTCATGTAGAGGAAGTGTCAATTTATTTTACAATTTTGCTAATTTCAGTTCCTATGAATACCAAAAGTTCCTAGGTTTTACAAGAAACTAAGAACTTTAAGATTAATTTTTGTATATTTTCCAACATTATTCTTGAATATTTTTGTGTGGAAGGTTGAATTTTTTTATATTTAGCAAAAGTAGGCGTCTACTTTTCAATATAAATGGTATTTTTCATGAAGTACCACAGTATCTTAGGTATGGGGCAAAAGGCCCCCACCCATGGGGTAAAAGGCCCCCTTTGTTCTTTTTTTTCAGGTCATGTTTTTACTATCCTAAATTGCTAACAGCTACTCATGATTATGATCGTTGATACTCCAATAACAAAGCTTTCTAGAAATATCTCTGTCAGGTCAACAGCTGAAATACTGTAGACTATATAAGCATTTCTCCTTAAGGGAGGCTTCTTACCCCACTCTCCCCTATATTAAGCCAATTTCTGTCGAATAAAACTATGATCGAATATCAAGGCTAATGCAGAATTGCCTTAGAGAAAGACCGTAGGTATTTATATATGTCTAAAATCCTGAATCTTCACTTCATACGATGGTGGAATACGAATCTAACCAACTCTTCCTCGTAGGGGGGTTAGTACCATCAGTGCACCTCATTCGGTGCAATGTAGGCATTGCTTCAGGTTCTTTGCAGCGCCCCTTCGGTCCTTAGCAGAAACTACTTTCACTCATTTTACTGTACCTCCGTTCATATTCTCTTTCATCCATCTTACTGTCCACCCTCTCCTAACAATTGTTTCATAGTGCAACTGCGAGGTTTTCCTCATGTTACAGCTTTCAAACCTTATACTGTCAATTTCCGTTTCAGCGCTGAATGGCCTTGGTTGCCCCAGTGCTATTTGAATAAAAGAAAGAAGAAAAAAAAAAAACTTCACTCTTTATTGGTTCTTATCGCAGCCCTTTATAAGATTTTAGTGACATTCAGTGACAACTGTTTGAGAAGCCTCGTGGAAAGGCAGAGACAACCAAACAAACAAACAGGCGCTTGGCAACACATTCCCTCCATCCAACAATACCGAAGGAGGTAAATAAACATATGACATCATTCAAATGCGCTTTATTGTTAAGGAATTCAGTGACTAATACATAGGGCGAGGAAGTTGCCAGCAGGTGTTTACGGCTGAGAAGGACACTTCTATATATGCACAGATCAGGGCATGCTGGGAGAGAGAGAGAGAGAGAGAGAGAGAGAGAGAGAGAGAGAGAGAGAACGAGAGAGAGAGAGAGAGAGAGAGAGAGAGAGAGAGAGAGAGAGAGAGAGAATTCTCGATGTCCCGTCTCATCGTTAACTTGGGGAACATGAGATTGCTCTAAATAATTTGAGATGATTACGTTTGTTACCACCAGAAAATAAAAGAATACACCCCAGTATCGTCTCCAAATAAGCGTAAGAAGACAACGTCCACACCGACAATTGTAATTATTGATGGGAGTCCGGTTATTTGTCATGATACCCAAACCATGAGTAGGTCGGTCATAAACCTGAACCATTTGGTGCGGGCTGCAATTACCTACAATGGAAACAAGAACAAGTATATGGATGACTGTAATATCAATGGGGATAAAAAACACCACCAAATGCGCTTTCAACATTTCATACATTATTCATTGTCTACAACCACGAAATTAAGACAGATCAGCATGCACTATTCCACGTTCAGCTTCTTGGAAAGAAATGTTAGCGGCAATGGTGGGCATGCGTGCTTGTGAGCAATCTGACTTTGAAGGTGAACTATAGCTCAATTATCTGTTTACGTTCACCGGTATTATTAACAAGCATTTAGGACTTGAATATTAGCACGAGCACGTCTCATGTTACAAAGCACACACATACACTCTCTCTCTCTCTCTCTCACACACACACACAATATGTATATATATATAATTGTTATATATATATATATATATATATATATATATATATATATATATATATATATATATATATATATATATATATATATATATTTATATAGAAAATATATATTATATATATATAGTATATATATATATATATATATATATATATATATATATATATATATATATATATATATATATATATATATAATACTTAAGGGGGTACCATGATACATCAGTAGAAAGCCCTAATTATTTAAAAATAAAAAACGTTTCGCACACAAATCCCGGTGCATCATCAGTTTGTAAATTACACTTACCGATTGGAGATAAGTAAATATATATATATATATATATATATATATATATATATATGTTATTATTATTGTATATATAATATATAATATATATATATATATATATATATATATATGTGTGTGTGTGTGTGTGTGTGTGTACCTACACGCCTCTCCCAGTTAGAAGGCTACTTTATACTTGAATCATACGTTAAATCAACTGTGGAGCAAGTGGATCTGGGAATAATGCTAATCCGTTTCGCCTCGCCAAGGAATCAAAACATGGCCGACCCTCTCAGAAACCCGAGGATAATGCTATACAAGAACGGGAGAGTGATTAATCCCTTTTCCTGAAAAACTCATATTGTGGCTCTGTTGACCTGTAGGGCGAATTACATAAGTGGTAATTGGTTGCAGCTTTGGTGGAGAAGGGCGTGAGGTCAGCAAATGAATTGCAAAAGATTGCTGGAGAGAACTAGAAGGTTAATGATTTCTGGGCCTACCCCTTTCAGGGGCAGAACGTATACAAGGTGACAAATTATAAATAATTATATACATCATGTAATCAAGAATTCATGATAGCTAAAAACACCCCAAATAACAATGCAAACGTACACCATAGGGTTGAATATGAAAAAAAAACCCGCTTTGAACTGAAAAGATCGCTTACATTAGGCATCCTTCCAATAACGCCTCCGAACGTTATTTTGTAATTTTGTACTTTATGCCGATTCTTTTTCCAATGAATGTACCGTATGTCTTGGTTTCCAATCCAGACTGATTACCAAAATTTAAGCTCCAATAGCTCTAAATTATAAGTTCTTTGGACTGCTACAAAATCTAAGCTAATATTAACGAATTCACTCTCACAAAGGATTTTGATTAGGTTAGTCCAGTGAACAACAAGCTCAGTATGTTTCCAGCTTTCTATTCTAGCAGTTTTCAAGAGTTTTAAAGCCATAATCTTATTTGACATGTTGCTTTCGCTACACTACTTGGCTTACCATACTACAAGCCAAAGGACCCATTTTAGAATCCGATGAGAGGACAAAGTGATAATTATGGGCGCGTCCCGATAAAACCATTACGGCCCAGTAACCTATGCAGTGAATTATTACTGGTTATTAGTCGACTGCAGTGGGTTACAGACGGAAGTGAAGGGCGTGGTGCTAGGAATTTCAATCCAGAACAGTAACTGGAAATCACAGAGGGCTAATGTCTTCCAGGCTAAGCTCTCAAAAGTGTATGCGTACATACATGCATACATGCACACCCAATACAACTAGCTTCCTAGTTAAGAAAACCAGAATTTGGCAGTTTACGGCGAAACAGATGCCTATGATTAACATCTACGTCACCAACTTAATCTCTATGCTACGGGAGTTCAGTAATCAATGCAATTAAACCTGTAAATTGGAAATCAAATTGAAGCCCAGACTCCTCATTCAAGCTTAAAAGCATCGTATTTAATGTTGTCATGGGCAATTTTAAAATTTTATACAGTTCTACAATATAGTAATAAACTTTGTTTGAAAGATTACGTCAGTGTTCGATTAAATTTTATTTCTAAATTACTCAAGTCCTGTAAGAAGTATGCCACATTATCAAGATTTTTATATGATTTGAACAAGAATAATTAATCTCTTGAACCTACTGATTTACTTAACACACTTTTCTTTTACACGTGCGGACTTTGCAGAATTATACTAGACATGTCTCCATACAGAACTACACCGACAGGGCAACTCAGACACAATACTATCATATAATAATAACAGAACCATACTGACCAACTTACGAGTACTTTAGTGGCTGAAGGCAGTGGATCCCAAAGAAAGCCAGTTAAATTTTAGAGAAAAAATCAGCAAAATATGATTAAGAAAGGACAAAGGTTTATTTGACGAACAAGGTGAGAGCCGGTAAGAGGGCACCAAAAAACTAAAGAAGGGAAAAATGAAGAGGAATAACATCTTCGATTTGCTGTAGGCAATCAAAACAAGTACAACTTTGGTAGTTAAGATAGTAGAATAGCTAATTTTGACATTGGAAAAAAGCAATTCTTCCCTATGACAAGGATCAAAACTGCCGTCAAGTTACGACATTAATGTCAAAGGATGCCATTTCAAGCAAGCCCATGACGAAGGAAATAATTCTCGTTAAGGAAAGAGTGATGAGAGAATAGGCCTATCCTAGTTTGCCCTTCGACGAGAAAAAATTTCAGGATAGATATGAGTGGAAGAAGAATGCTCTGAGAGGAGGCCAGTGCTTGTTTGTTACTTGGTGAAAAAACTGCAGTAAAGGCAGAGTTGATGTTAGAGGAGGGCGGATCTAGTTTGTCCCTTGATGATGGAAAAATTGCAGCACATAGCGGGACGTCTGTTACAGAAAGCCAGTTCTAGTTTGTCCCTTGATGAAAGAAAAATTTCAGCAAAGGCAGGACTGTTGTTAGCTAGTTTTAGTTAGTCGATGAAAAAATTGCAGTAAAGAGCCGATGTTAAAAGAAGCCAGTTCGAGCTTGTCCCTCGATGATGAAACATTTGTCTCAAAGGCAGGATTGTTGTTACAAAAGGCCAGTTCCAGTGTGTCGATGAAAAAAGTGCAGTAAAGGCTGAGCTGAAGTTTAAGGATGCCAGTTCTGGATTTTTACTTGATGAAAAAATTGCAGAGCTGATGTTAGAGGAGGCTAATTCTTGTTTGTTCCTTGATGATGGAAAAATTGCAGTAAAGGCAGTGCTGATGTTGGAGGAGCCCAGTTCTAGTATTTCCCATAACGAGGAAACACTTCTAGTGTGCATCAAAAGGAAACAATTGCAATCAAAACAAGACTGGTGCTAAAGGCCCATTTCTACTCTTCATGAGAGAGAGAGAGAGAGAGAGAGAGAGAGAGAGACTGTTGGTATCATAGGCCTAACGTGAGAGGAGGCCAGTTCTAGTTTGCTCTTTACTGGATATGAGGGAGGCCAGTTCTAGCCCGACCTTACCAGAGGGACAAATTGCATTTTAGGCAACCTGATATGGTAGGAGGCCAGTCCTTTTTTGTCGCTTGACGAGAAAAAATTGAAGTTTATGCAGAACAGAGTTCCACCTTGACCAGCCCCAATGAAAATAAAAATAGCCAAGGCAAGAGATTATGCTAGTTTGAGTGTATCCTGTAATGAAGAATCGTGGCCAGATTTATTAAAAAAGAAGCAGGTTAAAGTTTGCCCTATGACATTAACCCTCCTAAACACAAAAACTACCTCACATCAGCGGACGTCAGTCTGATTATACTATATAATAAGGAAAAGATGATAATATCAAGATCATGCCTGCCTTTCGTTAAGGAAAAGAAATTGCCTTCAGTGGAAGCTTAAGGCATTAGAAGAGGCAGTTCAAGTTTGCCCTGTGAAGAGCATAAATACTGCTATGAAGTATAACTCTGATATGAAAGGTTACGAATTCTAGTCTATCCGTACGAATGCGTAAAAAAAAAAAAAAAAAAAAAAAAGCGTCAAAGCCGGCCTCTGATATAAACGAACGCGGGACAAAGTTGTTGTGACAGAAAAATCAAAGCGTGATGAGACCTCCAACTTGCTCGGAACGCGAGCAAGAATTTCCCCTCATGCATAAGTTGTAACCATTATATTCCTAACTTAAAGTGGGCTTCGTAATTAATACTCATACTTAGTGCTACTTATACTAACAACAAGGATCAAATAAAAAAGATCACAAATTAAACACGTTCATATATTCTCAGTTATAAGGAAGCACAAAATAATCGAGCAAAAACATAGCCTAAATTGCAGCACACCAAATAAATTAAAACATACTAAAATCTACGGTTAAATAGAATCTAATTGTACTAAATACACTATATTTTATTAGAAATATTTTTTCTGTATTGTTTAACATGTACATTATTTTCTACACTTTCATTTTAATAAATAAATCATAAATATCCTATCCTAAAACTCCTGTATCTTTAACTCGACGCGAAACCTCTTTTCCAGACGTTTTTGGGCCTCCCATAGATCTTTCCTACATGCCCCGCCCCAACAACAACAAAGTAGTTTGTAGGCTTACTCCCCGAGTAATTGAAAACTTTCCCATCAAGAAAGGGTTCTGATGAGAGGGAGCCAGTCTGAGTATGGCCAATGACAAAAAAATAAATAAATAAATAAATAACAAAATAAAAAATAAAGTAAAATAAATAAAAAAGTTGGTATCATGGCAGGCTTATGATACGAGAAGACACAATTTAAGGCTATAAGTAAAAGAAAAAAAAAACTGTTGTACAATTCTGCTATACGAGGCATCCAGTTTTTGTGAGTCCCTTAGAGACGAACATAAAAAAAATTAGCAACAGTATACGAAAACGTGTGAAAGCCGTTTACCTGCACATCCACCGAATAAAAGAAGACTAAATGTTGAAACTTTCAAATGTATCAAGAAATGACTTCTTTCCATATCGCATTTTTAAACAGTCAACTCACACTGCCAAGTTAAGGACCTCATTGTAATATTATATTACCTTCTGAACCGGACCACTATAGTTCGCGGGCAGCGTCTAACATCATGATAATCCTAATTTGCTAGATTAATAACATAAGTATAGATGTAATCGCTTTGTACTACTTTAAACAAATTATTTTGAAAACAAACCTTTGAACACAATTTTCCCTTTGAAAGTAGTTGCTACATCATGTAATAACTTGATCAATAATAGCAAAAATAACGATTCATCTTTATACACTCCTATAGAGGTGAACACTTCCGCAAACAGAGGACCCATAAAACCTATGAAAGATGAAAGTACGTTTAAACATCAATTAACAATTGCAGCCTGCACCACTGACAATACAATTGATAAAATGGTCGCATCAAAAGGCTACCAGTTAAAAAGAAGCAAAAAGACATCAGTCATAAATAACTAAAAAATTTTATTACCTCGAAAATAAAAAAATAAAAAATAAAAAATCTTTCCATTACATATAGTGCCATACAAGTATTACAATTGAAAGTTACCTCGGCAACACTTTTAATTCTTTTAGCGCTCTTGATTACCAAATACTCAGTTATCAAATGTATCCATAACAAGAGCGATGATCATTCTACGTCAATATAACTAGTTCTGTGGAAGCTTCTTTGATATTTTCTCGAATATCTAAGGTCATAAAAGAAAACTGGAATGTATAGAAATACCTATTGCACAATTATTAACGCCATTTTAATAGATTCTCCTGGTAATCACTTATAACTGTAATTTAAAACCCAAAACAAATGAAATATGCGGATACAGAAAAAGTTGACGAAGTGATTATGAAATACCTACTAACATTTTTCTTTTTAATTCGCATACAATGATAAAAAAACACTATTTAGTAAAGCAAAAAGAACCTAACAAAGGCTCATCAAACGAACTCCACAGAAAATCAACCAAAGGACATTACTCAGATTATTTTTATCATCTTTGCAAGTCACCTCCCATACTAACACACATAAATGGGATGCTGTTTCGAATTTTCCTTTTATGTCCGTGCAATACAGCTCTTGCAGTACGAATCTTCTCAACAGGAGGAGCATACTTATGGGCGAGCGCTCACACACATGCACACAATACACAATACACACACGTAAACGGTGTCGGAAGCGCGCGCATAAACAACGTTTGAACTGAATACAATTTTTGCGCATCCCAGCATAACTAGGGTTGTGTGGACTTTAGACTACAAAACCTTTCCTGTTTTCAAAATAATTTTCTCCAATACATCACTGAGAATTTCATGACTAATCAATCATACTACTAAAATATTATGTATCGAATAAAAAGTTGCAAGCAGTTTCTGAAATGTTATAGAATGTTTGTTCACGGAGCCGGAACTACAGGTTTTTGACCTTTAAGCCCCAGATTCCTTCTTGTGCATTTGTTTCGTCACTATGAAATATTTTTTATGAAAAGAAAGATTAAGATTTTATATGTTTACAGTTCTGACTTTAAAATCAATAGCATCAGAAGCCAGATATTAAGGAATTTTTCTATTTCATATACGGATGTGAACATGGGTGCTAAATTGAATCCATCTTGATATTCAAGATGTCTGATCTCTGACAAAAAGCAGCAAAACAGTTAAGATCTCGTCTAGTATACTGAACAAAGACAGACTTATTCCATGTAATCTATACAAGATAGAGATAACATATCAAAGGAGAATTTGTAATCGAATGCACATGAGAGAGAGAGAGAGAGAGAGAGAGAGAGAGAGAGAGAGAGAGAGAGAGAGAGAGAGAGAAATATGCAGTGTTGCTCCATAAACTACTGCGCTGCAAATAACAAAGGTAGAGACAATTTTTACCAACTTCCAAAATAATGACAACGCGAATAACTGCTATATTAATACCTCCAGCAAAAAATATTTTAAGTTTATTCTTTGTACAATAACACTACAGTAGTTCCTCACCATTGCACATCGTTAGCAGTCCATCCCTTTCAGTTTGAGGTGATAGGGATAAAGACTAAACCACCCAGGCAATGGTGGCATGTACAGAATATTGCCTGACTCTACAACGGATAAGTGGGTGCATTAATTCAAACCTCTTCCTGATAATATCTTAGCGACATTGGAACACCACAGGATCATGAGAGAGAGAGAGAGAGAGAGAGAGAGAGAGAGAGAGAGAGAGAGAGAGAGAGAGAGAGAGAGAGAGAGAATTTTATAATAAAAATCTTTTATTGAAATCAAATCGGAAAAGGAGCATTTTGTGAGCAACAAATGGCTGTAATATTTGCTGCCATCCAGGCAATGAAAGGGAAAGCACTAACCTCACTGTGAGATTTAGCTCTTATAGCTGTTAATGATCAGCAAAGAAAGTAACCTGAGGATGATCTCTACCCAAAATCTAATTTGAAGTTTATGGGTACATTCATTAGTCACAAAATGGATATAAAAGATAATTCCATTTTCCTAACAAGCAGTTTGCCAGAAAACACAAGGAGGGCAATAATATCCCTCCACTTACACCCGGCCCATCCATCTCAAAACAGAAATCCATTGATACCCTTTGGGATATCTTGGGGAGAGACAGACAGGCCAACAAATAACAAAAGAGGTCAACAAATAACAAAAGACATGTATGAACAGACAACGTCCGTCTAAGTTCGTTAGTGAACGCAATAAATAGACGAGTAACATACTAATATGCTCACGTTTGTAATAAAATCCAAGGACATTTATCATTTTACAAACAATGTCGTTACAAGGGTACTTTTCGGCACTCGACGTGGCAAAGCTTTTCAGTTAATGCGGTTGTACTGTAAGCCAGGGGTTTTATGGCATCGCGCTGATAAAGGTACTAAAGCGACGCTGTATCCAGTAGTTTGACCAAAGTGGCTAAGGGGCAATTTTGTTCAACTTCGGGAACTGCGCAACATTAGACGATTCCCTCCCTCTCTTAGGGAGAACCTCGTAGAGGTAATCCTCCTCTTCAACAGGGTAGAACTAGGCATTCTCTCTTTCGTTAACTTTGGGCATTGCAGTCAATGACACTAAGCCCCTCCTTCCTAGTATGACTGCGTGTAATTTTCCTAATATACCACTACCTCTATCTCTCTCTCTCTCTCTCTCTCTCTCTACTATGATTAATGAACGCCCCATTTCAACCATTGGAGATCTCTCACTTGAAAGAGCTCCACAATGATAAGCATTGAAAAAACCAAAAACTGAAAATTTGCCAAAATATGGTCTACTTCGTTGCAAAACTGCATTGTACCGCTTTTTAAGTGTCTTGCCGCACACCCGGCTATATAACTCCTGCCCCGAAAACCGGGGCTAGCCCTCTCAGCCCCCCCTTGGAGCAACAACCCATGTCTAACCCTGGACTATAATTTGGGAGGGTGCTTTGGCTGTCTCGTTAAGAGGCGAGTTCTTGTTTGTTGGAGAACGACTGCTATGGTCCTTTGGGGAACGAGCCAGAGACAGGGAGGGCGAGAGAGGGCCAAACGGCCAAGAGCCAAAGTCAATCTATCTCTATCCCCTTCACCCTTAAGTAATATCCTCCACCACCTGCTCCCCCAACCCCACAATTTTACTCGCTTTCACATTTTCCCTTTAAGTAAACTCTCAAACTAAAAAAAAAAAAAAAAAAAAAAAAAGAAGTTATATATGCAAAATCCTGGTAAGACATCTGGGAGGAATATAATATAATAATAGATAAGTTTTACTTCTAAAGTTTCTCTATTTTTGCAAGATAAAAAAAAACTGATGACGTACCCGGAAGTCATTATAAGAACTTGGTGGAAAAGACTTCTGACTTAACAATAAAAAAAAATATAGAAATGATCATATTCACAATTTCCTCAATTTGTAAAAGGTTTTCGTTTATAAGGAACATTCCTCAAATTGTGTTATGAAAGCTCAAGAAAACAATTTTATAGCGCATAAAATAATGAACCAGTCATTTAATAAAAACACCATGGACCTCGGTAATTATTAACCCATGCGTGATAAAGTTGTCTTTGTATAACCAGACCACTGAGCTGATTAACAGCTCTCCTAGGACTGGCCCGAAGGATTAGATATTTTTAAGTGGCTAGGAACTAATTGGTTACTTAGCAACGGGACCTACAGCTTATTGTGGGATCTGAACTCGGGACTACCGAATCGGTAGGCGAGCACGTAAACCACTCGTACAGGGAGGAACTCCCGTGCGGGGTAAAATCCTATATATAAAAACAGATGGCAAGAACTTTGCTTTTCTCTCCCATTTCTACGTTCTTCGTGTTTTATACTCAAGTAAAAAATTAATCTACTGCAACATAACAATTACTTTCATATTTCATACTTAGTAAATGAATAAAAGACAAATCTCCGATGCGACGAACGAAGATATACAATAATGCATAGAAAAGTGACCGACATAATAAAGGTTGACCATAATATTCCCACATTTTTCTGAGACTTATAACACACCCACGCGATACCGAAAATGGCTTGTTGTTTGATTTATCATAAACTGCGGCAGGAAGGAGGAAGTGTACTCTACAGATAAAATATTGACGTCATCCAAAATACATGGACGAAATTCCTCAGAAAATGGAATCATTCGTTTCAGTCCATCTGGTTAAGTACCACGGGATACGCCCACGAACACAACTGACCCGATTTCTTTGTTGTGTGAAATATTGTCAGCGCTTTTTTGTGAAAATACCAAGGATACTACTTCGTTTAATCGCTTGATAAATTGCTAATTATAGTCAATACGTCCACTGGGTTACGGGGCATCGTCTCTGGTCAGTTGTCATAAATGTTTTCGATTCATTTATAACGGTAGATAACTACAACGAGAGAGAGAGAGAGAGAGAGAGAGAGAGAGAGAGAGAGAGAGAGAGAGAGAGAGACCTACTCTCGCTTTCACGAGTTTGTAACAGACTGAAATGGGAGTTAGACCTATGAGGGTCTTAATTAAAATCTCCGCCTAGTCCACAAAGGTAGGGTGAACTTATTACTTAATGTGACTGCATAATACACCACTTATATCATTGCGAAAGAACTCACTCGGTTTTCTTATTATATTCCCAGTCACCAAGTGCAAGAAAAATCTCAAAAAAGAGCAAAAAGAAGGCCGCGAGGTGATTAATCATCGGCAAAAGAAGGGCACGACCACCGAAGAAATCAATGAAGACTTCATTAATACACTTGGTAATGATTCTCCTTTCTACTCCACCATTAAGAAGTGGGCTGGTGAATTCAAGTTGAGCAAAAATGGCACACAAAAAAATGAGCCCCAGGAGAGAGAGAGAGAGAGAGAGAAGAGAGAGAAAAAGCCAGTGAGTGACATTCATCACACGGTTTTCTGATGACTGACATGTATCTGAGGCCACCGGCATCAGAGCACACCATCTTCGCTGAAAATCTGGGGATGGGAGAGAGGAGCTGCACGAATGTAGACGTCAGAAATTTAGTTTTATGAAGTGGAAATTTTCAAGACATGTTTGACTAGTTTTCAGGCAGATCTAGACGATGTCTGCAAAATGAACCCAGAATGAAACATATTCAGCTCTTTGAACCTGAACCTCTGTTTTAAGATTTTGAGGGTGTGTGGTAACTAAATTATTAGGATACAAGGGTAAATGTTTTAGGGCAGTAATGCACTGCATCTCCGCTTGAACTTTTGAAGTTCCAGTTGCTCAACATCCTCTGGGAGACTGTTCCACAGTCCAACGGTGAGTGGAATAGAGGACCTCTGGAACTAAGAACTTCGGCAGAGGTATACTTACTGTATAATGGTGCTTCTGTTCAGCAAATACGTTGCTTTCACTAGGTAAAGCGGATCAATTGTTAATGTGAAAAATCTGTTAAAATACAGCTTTTGAAAAATTAACCAACATGAGACGGTGCAAGTTATAACTCTTAATGTTAGGAAACAGAAACCTACCCCCACGAACCACTATCTAAAAGAGATAAATCTCTGGCAGAAGCAAACACCCACACTGGGAAACTGTATTCTAGTCAGGTAGGAAAAATGATCTAAAACAGGTTCCATTGATTTTATAACTATTATAAATATGCGAGTTCTTAAGTACAATGCCTAGCTTCCGCGCAGCATTTGCTGACAAATGCATCAGACGTTTCTCAAAAGCAAGATGTGTGAATCAAAAGTTACGCCAAGAATAGTTAAATCTTCAGATTCAGTAAGCAGGAGTCCCATTCCCCCTCAAGTGGAGGATAAGGGGGAAAATCTGTATGAGCTCTCTGTTTCATTGAAGTTCAGCCTCCATTCACTAATCCGTTCCATGTCAGGACTGAGTCTAAGGGCAGCTTCATTTCTTATAAGTGAAGACTTTACTACATCCACAAGTGTCGCATCATCGGCAGCTGAACAATATTGTTTTCCAGACCAACAACCATATCACTTGTATACACCGAAAATGACAGTGGACCAAGAACACTACCCTGTGGAACTCCGGACATGGTAGGTCTTGGTTCGCTAAAGATTCTATCAACAGCAACCCTCTACCCTATTTATAATGAAGTCTTGAAGTAATCCTAAAACATATCTGCCCACTCTAAGATTCTGAAGTTTATAAATAAGTGCCCAGTGATTCACTAAATCAAAAGCAGCACTAAAATTTGAATTGCTCGACACTCAAACCCCTTATCAAGGGGCTCTCTCAATTGACATGTCGAATCCAAAAGAGCATCAGAGGTACCTAACTGCTTCCTATATTCAGACTGATTATCAACTATCAATCCTTTAGATTCCACATCCTTATAAAGTGGCTTAAAAATAAATTTTTCTGCAACTTTGGAGGCACACAGAGAATAGAAATTGGCCTGTAGTTATTGCTGTCTGCAGATATGCCATTCTTTGGAACAGGCAATGTATTATCAAGTTTACACTCATCTGCAAAGTTACTACACTGACATAAAAAGCGATAGAATCTATTAATCTTGTGAGCGAACACTCTAGAAACCATTTTAAAAACTAAGTAAGAAACCACTAGGATCTTTGCCACCCCAGCTGTCAAGGTTATCAAGAATTTTCTTAACATCCCTAGAGAGAGGCGCAAATTTTGTAAGAATCGGTTCAAATGTCAAGAGTCAAGGAGGAGGACATCCTCAGCTGCTTGCTTAGCTTCAAAAGCTTCATGAAGTTCAAGCTTTTCCTTACGGCCAATAATCAATCTACAATATGGTCCGCCACAGATGAGGCTGACTAATTCCTTCAGGATTTCTCTTAACTTATCATTGTAATTTCTCTCAGCTGTTTGTTAAATTTTATTCGCAGCATGGGGAGATTCAGAAAAAAATACTGTAAATCCCTTGCGCCCTATTTCGTCTCCATGTACTGAATTTGTTTCTGTTTATCATGGTAAGCTAATCTACATGTTTCATCAAACCATGGGTGGTCATTTAACTTCTCGCATCTGAAATATTAAGGGCATGACAAGCTTCAATAATGTGATCCCAATTGGCTCTAGATTTCAGCCAGACCATTTTTCCAATGGTGGCATTAAGAATATACTGATTGACAGTAATATCCATCTCAATGACACAATGGTTGGAAATGCCTATATGTCACTGGAACTACATGAGAATATAAGGTTTTGTGGCATTCAGCGGTTAGGTGAATGCACTATGCAGGTGGACTCGGCACAACTCAGCACAGGAAGTTTTAACGAACGTCACCTTGGATACAACCGTGTCAGCAACACGTGGGCACAAGTACCCATCAGCATTTTGTGTCGAACGTTCTAGAAGCTTTGTCTGGTTAGAACCAGAACATGGGTGTGTCGTGAAGAACGGGTTTGTGCATTTGGTGTGTAATGAACAGTCATACATTAGGTTTGAAGCAGCCAAAGTGAAAGGACTCTAGCTCTACAGATGTTTCATGCATAGATATGTGTATCGTGTACACACATCTGCCAGTGGACGTGGCCACTATAAAATATACTCACTTAAATGAAATGGGGGCATAAGACATCATTATACAATGGAGAATGAATAGTGGTGTAGGGTGGAAATGGGAAGTATCCCAATTGTAGCTTTAGTGACATACTAAAATGTCTTTCATTTTTAGGTTTTTGCCTATACTATTTTTAACCTGTCATGTGTTAGATTTGCAGAATAAAGTATTTTTGTAAACACGATTAAATTACACATACTAGATATAGTGTATTTAGTGTTTATGAGAGAGAGAGAGAGAGAGAGAGAGAGAGAGAGAGAGAGAGAGAAAGGGGCCTCTCAGTCATGTCTACCAACGCTTCATGGTCAGCGAATTGTCCGATATTATTGGTTACATATATACTTGCAGACCTTGGACTTAACGATAGCTGGAGCATCTGTGAATGTAAGGTCTAATCTTTTACCAGAAATATGCAAAGTCTCCTCAATTAGCTGGACAAAATTGAAGGATAAACAAAACTCAAGAGCAGACAGGTTATATTGACCTGTAAAATCTGAATTAACGCACTTGCTGTGCTTTGTTTTGCAATTTCCACAAATAACACAACACACAAATAAAGCTTTTTGAATCCTGTGACTGAGCCAAGAGAAGGGTATATATAGAATCTTCAATATTTGGATTGCAGGAGACAGCAAATACATAAACATTGTAGATCATACTGAAAAGCTTAAAACACAGAACTTCATGGCAACTACACTCCAACTTTTTTCTGACAATGATTAGGCCGTCTGGACATTGTGAATACAGCCATACCTTGCGCATGTGGGATGTTAAGACTATAAATAAAGTCAGGACCATCAAACACTGGGATGAAAAACTTAACCTCTGACTTATTACAACTTACTTATAAGTGTCTCAGATAAAAACAGCAAATCACAGTTACAGGAATAACTCTGAGATCAGGAAAATTTTACCTTCACCCTTGAATATCTGAGTAAAGTATTCTGTAATTTTTCTTACATGAGTAGCAGACCCAGAGGTCAGCTCATTGTCTCCGGAAAGAATTACAATTAACAACATAAAATTAGAAGCAAAACTATTAAGTAGACACACAATAACAGCAACATAGAAAAAATCAACAGAAAAACAAATAATAAAATCAATAACAACAGTATCTATGTTACCCACAATAATTTCATTGAAAGGATAATGAAGCTGACCATGTGTCATTAAAAAAGTGCCAAAAGCAACTGGTCGACGAGGTGGATCTGCGGGAGGGCAGTCAGGTTGGATTTAGAAATTATAAGAAGCTTTGAAGGAAAAGATCAAATAAAGAGGAAGGCACTCACTTGATAATCCACCAAGCAACTTTTGCTTTCTCATCAGCCTGTCCTACACAGGAAAAAAAACGAAAAAAAAGGAAAAATGCCTGACTGTACCCTCAGTCAAGAGAACTCAAACCCAAGACCATGGAATACAAACCTTGGAGCACAAGGTTTATATTCAGAGTAATCTTCCCTTACAAAAGTTCCCCACCAAGGCTTTCAAAGGGTCCCTTCCACCAATTTGTTTGATTTCGGAGCGTCCTTCTCCTACAAGGGTTGCCTTGCTAAGGCTATGGTTTCTCTTCTACGCAGAGGAAACTGTTAGAGGTGGCTCGCTATTAATGCTCCACAGAACAAGTAGCAATGAGTAAAACAGCCTATTCTGGCATTGCAGCAAGAACTGTCTTTTCCTGTGAGGTTTCCTGATCAAAAGATTATAGATTTCTGGATCTATAACAACACTTTATCCGTGCCTTTCTTAAAATAAATATTAGTTTTATTTTCCTTTCCTCCATTCAAGAACAATTAATAAAACTAATAATAAAATATCAAATGATCTGAATTCAGGTTTTTTAAGACTAGGCCCTTGGGATTCCAAAGTAAGCAGGAGAAAGGAAGCAGAGTGGATTAAACGGCAAAGGAAAAGACAAACTAGCTTCTTTTGTTTTTATTGGCCTAGGCTCTGCAGAGGACAGCACAGACTAGGCCCACACGGAATCGTAGCCTACCTAACGTCACCATAAGTAATTTTAGGACTGTCGAGCTTTACAAGTTACAACAGAGAGAGAGAGAGAGAGAGAGAGAGAGAGAGAGAGAGAGAAACTCATTTTTGTTAACATTCGAACCTCAGCCAAATTGACGCAAATTACAAAAGAGACAGCCACTTCCTCTTTCGAGCCGATCCCAAACTCCTTTATGGTCCTCATCCAGGCTGGTTTTCTAGAAAACTTAGGAATCTTGAACCTGTCTTAAAAATCCTTTCAGGACGTAATCAAAGCACTGATCCTAATCATGGCCACTGATCAGACATCCGTTTTCCATCTACTATAATGGAGCATTTTTACCTCTTATCATTACGAATGTTACCTTGCCATTAACACTAAGTATTCTTCGTAATTGTTTATTTTCAGAACAACCAAGAAATTATTCTGATGTCATAACAAAGTTCCCTCCATTGATTAACACTAACATCACTCACAAAATATATAAATTTTTCTTAAAATGTATTGTATGTTTCTTTGATGATTATACTTTGCTAAGCATACCCATAGCCTGATTTGCTCTTTTCACTCCCTCTCTTCTTTCCAATTGTCCTGTGAATAATAAAATCCGCAAGTACTGCAAAATGAAAAAAAATATTTACTATTGATATCTTGACAGCATCTAAAATGTGGAACAATTGCTTCTTCAGTTTTGGAGCCTTTGATCTCAACATATTCATAAGAGAAGCAAATTCATTCCGGCTTTCTGCTGACGTTCCTGGATTCAGGTGTATCGATTTTACTTTCTATTCCATCAAATTTATTCTATTTATTAATCACTTTTTCCCATAACTTGGCTATCTATGCAGGCTGATTTCCATTTGGAATTCGCTTGGGTTGCCAGTCTGGCTGATTTCCATTTTGAATTCGCTTGGGTTGACAGTCTGGCGACTCTGTCCATAAGGGGTTTCAGCTGACGACTTAAAGAATGATACCACATTTCCTTGCAATTTTTACAACTCTTGCTATCTTGATCCATTGCTTTCATTAAACATGCGGATTTTTTCTGGTGGGCATAACTTCTCTGAGTTTTCCACTAACACTATCGAAAGATTTATAAACATCTATTAATAGTGTAATAATTGTAAGATTTGGGGTAGAATTCGGCACTCAGAAATACTATAGGCGCGAGAGTTTGATCATTGCA
>NC_087208.1:6036210-6053710 GCF_015104395.2 Macrobrachium nipponense | reverse complement strand
GGGGAAAGAGTCCAAAACTGCACAGAGGAGATACAGAAGCAATCACCAAACCGAACAATCTAAGGATTGTTGATTTCTATAGCGTAGATAGTTCCTCATTGGACGAGTAGTTTTCGCGCTCGGCTACCAATCCAGTGGTCCAAAGTTCGATTCTCGGCTCAGCCAACGTGGAATCAGAGGAATTTATTTCTGGTGATAGAAATTCATTTCTCGATATAATGTGGTTCGGATGCCACAATAAACTGTAGGTCCCGTTGCTAGGTGACCAATTGGTTCCTAGCCACGTAAAAATATCTAATCCTTCTGGCCAGTCCTAGGAGAACTGTTAATCTGCTCAGTGGTCTGGTAAAACTAAGATATAAATTTTTTCTATAGCGTAGATATGGTTAGTTATAACCAGTCCCAGTAATTAAGCTGACTATGTTCTTCAGCTCATCATTTCGCTTGACCCTTTCTCGTTCTTAACTCTGAGAGATATGAGCTTCCTAGAACGATCGCCGTCAGTTCTGTCAAAACTCCTGTGCATACTAAGCATCGAGCAAGCTTACACCTAAGCCGATGATGGACCCCACTCCTTTCTTAACAATTTGATCACCCTGTTAGTGTTTTCTTATGCCTCGTTACGGTCGTATTGCCGTCCGGTGAAGGAATAGCTCTCTACATCCCTCAACCAATTTTGAAAGAATTTTGCAAATACTTTCAAAATGGTCTTGTACAATAATATAATAATGTTCCTTATTAATTCATAGCTAGTAATATCTGAATGTACAAAGAACACTGTTCACGTAAAGAGAATTGAAAGAAAGTCCAGGGAACTTCAGTATTCAAGTAAGGCCTTGCAAAAAGTATATCTTAACATTATTATTGGTATAAATTATGACAACCTAACGAGGTTGATTTGCACACGCACAGAGACATACACCCAACCACATATACTAATACGAACATCAGACCTGGATTTTAGAGAGTTGATAAGTTATGAAAAATTAGATATTTTACGAACCAACAGTTACAAGAGCCTTTTCCCTCGTAGGACAACATAGTAATTACTCTTCATAACAGTGGGCTGTCTGATGTATTACCCAATTTGTAAATACTAGCAATTGGATATTTGATTTTTACCCTTGACTTTTGTATTTTTACCAGACGAATGTAATGTTACAGTATTGTATTTTTGTCTCCGCTGTTACTGTGATCAGGTCTTGAAATAAAGATGAAAGCTCAGGGTCTACGATCTTTCCTTTGTGTATTATATATATATATAGGTATATATATATATATACTTATTATATATATATATATATATATATGTTGGATTTTAAATCACAAAGAAATAAAAAACGTGATGATTATACGAGCAAAGTTACAGCCACGAAGGAAAATTGAAACACTGGAGATGCTAAGTACTTTCGTCTTATTACCAGTGTTTGAAATTTCCTTCATGGCTGTAACTTTGTTCATAATTTTATTATATGTGTGTGTGTGTGTGTGTGTGTTTGTGCTATGTGCGTGCCTGTGTTGACTAACTGATAATCTGATGTACCCACATCATCACTGCAACAACCCTAGTTTTAGATCGTGGGATTAACCCTTGGACCCACCACATGAAATACTGCATCTCCTTCACCCATACATTTTAAAATTTTATGGCGTTTTGAAAACTACAGCATTACTTTATGGAGACAAAAGGGGCGGACAAACATGTTGCCCACTTAATGTCTATGATGGTTAACTATGGATATGAGTATGAAATAAACACAACCCAATATAACTATTTTCTATTGCAGTACAATGACGTCGGTCGACATGACACCTATGACTTTTGTTCTGACTGTTGTATGGGGGTATTTTTGGGGGCATTTTCACCTCTAAAAGTATCATGTTAAAATACCCTTCAAAGATCCTCACGCCATTTTTATCACTATTATTATCATCATTATTATTATTACGACCAATATCTTGCCCAGAAGCTATTCCCATCCTTCAAAGATCACTTTCTCTCCCCTCATTGTTTTATCTCAAAATGGAAGCAGCAATGTACGTAATTTAATCTTTACCTTATCCATTCTTCCCTGTCATTTCACGCCATTACCTTTTCCTTTTCCCGTTCCTTTTATGTTAAGACTCCACATCACTGGTTAATTTCCCTCCCTCCCTCTCTCTCTCTCTCTCTCTCTCTCTCTCTCTCTCTCTCTCTCTCTGTCTTCTGTGTCTGCCCTTAAACTTTTACTATTAAATTTTCGACTTAAAATTATAAGCGCCCTTTAAGTATATTCAGCAGTATAACTGAATTGTTTAAAACAAAGACTATAATGCTACATGTTCATATATATCATTTTATAACTAAAGAATGTAATACTACATGTTCATATATATATATATATATATATATATATATATCTATATATATATATATTATATATATATATATATAAAAACTAAGGTATACAAGAAAGTATTCTGCATTCACGTTTACTCTATGATCTTTGATTTTCTAGTGATATTGCTTTCAGTCTAGTAAATAAAGAATTAACCCTCCATTGCTGTAAAACGTTTTGAAAGTTTTTTTTTTTTTTTTCAAATGAATTCCGACGTTTCAGTAGATGCCAATTTGATATCTTCAGGTGGGAGTGATTAGAGTGCAATAATATCTGGCACTGAGTTGAGCTCAAGTCTCTTTTCAAGCTCAATACCAGCAATAAGATGCCCTGCTCGGATGTTCTCGTGACAAAGAAAGAAAGGTTTCCAGCTGGAAGTATGTCTGAAATCTACAAACCTGTGTCTCCGACTGATCAGGAACAATTGAGTGCCTAAAAAAATACTTATTCGGTGTTAGAGTAAATTACACTAGTAGAACCTTTAAGTATTGTTTCCAGCTGATTAGCCACTCACATGGAGTTGGGCAGAATACCTGCAGCCCTGTTAACATGAACAGAAATACCTACAGCCCTGTTAACATGAACAGAAATACCTACAGCCTTGTTAAAAATGGACATTCACATATCTGTATCTGGTATACTAACAGAAGGCTGACTGAAGACACTCGAGACTGTAACCTGGAGTAGGATAAAGTCTTCCGAAATAATACCCAATGTAGGTAGTTAATCTCACCTTCTATAAAGACAAACAAGTTTTCCAACTGCCAAATATAATACAAGTCACCTATGAAAGTAGGGTGCTTCCATTTCCGCATCAATCTGGCCATTACACACTTTTGAATGAGAAGTTTCAAACACAGGTAAAAAGGTATCATTTATGGTTATGTCACCCGCATCCATCAAATTCTCCAGGATTTGAAATTCTCCAGGATATTAAATTCCGACCCAGAATTTAATATTCTGCCCTTTCAGTTCTACTCCAGCTCGTTAGTCTTAGCACCATGTATCTCCCCAACACAGTCTTAAAATCCACAAAACCAATCAGAGTACTTAGCCTGATTCACTTTATTTGGATATCCTTATTCATAAGTCACATCCCTGTTGCACTGTAAGTATTCTACCTCTGAAAACAACTGAGAAATATGTTGAAACATTGGAGTTAAAATTGAGAACCTACAACTCGTTTAATCTTATGAATTATATAGTTAAATTATTCATAACCTTCCTTCAAGAGAAATAAATGGAATTAAAAGAAGAGCCCGCATTGAAGAAGAGAACATAGTACTTGTATAAAATAAATGCTGGAGACACTTAAGCCGGGAGTACACGAGGAGTCGGTGTGTGGTGAGATGGGGTTTCCCTTAGGTTTCCATTGTTTATAAGCTATGTCGAGCGAACGAGCGTCTGTGGCGAGCTGTCGCTGATTCCCGCCAAAAGCTTATAAAAAATGGAAACACACCGACGCCACTCTGTGGCGCCACAAAGTGGCTCGTGTACTTCTGACCTTATAGTCTCAATACACAGAATATTAGATGGGAATTCGCCCCTTCATATGATAATCATTATATATATATATACTATGTATATATATATATAATATAATATATATATATATATATATATATATATATATATATATATATATATGTAAGTCATATCACATTTCCGTGATTCATATACATATATCGAGCTACAATGTCCTTTGATATCAAATTCGCTCTACCTCGGAATTAATTAATATATTTTCATATATGCTTAACCGAAGGGGAATTTTTTTCTCGATAATAGACTCGCCTGGACCTGGGCGCGAACCCATGGATCCTTTCAAATCCAGGAACGTCAGTGAAGCTTTTACCTGGATTTGAAAGGATCCATGGGTTCGCACCCAGGTCCAGGCAAGTCTATTATCGAGAAAAAATTCCCCTTCGGTTAAGCATATATGAAAATATATTAATTCCGAGGTAGAGCGAATTAGATATTAAAGGACATTGTAGCTCGATATATATATATATATATATATATATATATATATATATATATATATATATATAATATATATGTGTGTGTGTGTGTGTGTGTGTGCGTGTGTGTGTGTGAGTGTGTGTGTGTGTGTATATATTTTTTTCATCATATCACCGTGATTCATATACGTGCATTAAGCTACAAAATGTCTTTTAATATCCAATTCGCTCTACCTCGGAATTAATACAGTCGGTAAAGACGTCACTGAAGTCCTGATTTCTCCTCTGTGCGCTGGTTCGAATCCACGAGAGGACGAAATTATTATCAACTAAAAAATTCCCCTTCGGTTAACATATGAAAATATATTAATTCCGAGGTAGCGCAAATTGGATATTAATGGGTATTTGGGTATTTGTGCATAGTATATAGATATCTATATATATATATATATATATATATATATATATATATATATATATATATCACACAAATGTAGAATCTACTGACATTTTTACCAGATACATAGGTAACTGTAAGTTGAGAGGGCATTGTGGCTATTGCAATTACATACACGCACAAACACACACACATATATATTTATATAATATACACATACACAGATGAAGAACATACACTTCGAGACTTAAGCATACCAAACATTTCAAAAAGCTTTAAGTATCGAAGCAAGTTCGACAATATCACGTCAGTGTTTGCCATGACAACAGCACCATAGATGCACATGAACCTGGTTAGTTTTAAGATCACTGGATAACTTCACTCGAGTTGGAACATGGGAATAATGATTCTTCTCGGCGTTTTAAATCTTAACCTTTTGTATTTTTATTTATCTAAAAAAAAAAAAATCCACGATCTCTGTCTCTCTCTCTGCAATAATCTTTCTGTCTATAAAAGCTTTTTCATGACTCACATGCTTTTATTCAGTGTTTTGCTGGTTTCTTGAACGCACCTTAGTGCAATATATTCACAATTTCATCGCTTTCGACGATAAATGCAAAGCATGAAGACAGAGCAGTAATTTTTCATATGGAAAGTGGAAGAACTGAAGCTGCTGATTCGTTCAGATTTATGGAAGATAACAGAACGAGAGACGGTGAGATGAAAGGATGTGTTTCAAAGAATATATATTATGTGAAGCAGTGGTGGTAGCCGAGTGTGCACAAGAGATCGAGAGCGGACTTACTAGGATTATGAGAGAATAGTAGGGTTGGATAGTATGAATCGCAGTAAAACCAACTCCCTTGATGGAAGTGTAGTGCGAATGTTAAATGTGAATTTAAGCGGAATTGTTGAGGCTCCTGCGTTGAAAAAAATTATACATAACTACCTATGCACAAGTTTTAGTTTTGAATACTACTCCGTTTTTATCTGCCTCTGCAGACGCCACTTGACGTCTGCGAACTCAAGGTTATCCTGGCTGTGTTCTAAAAAAAACAAGAACCAACGCGATAAGATACACGAGAAGAGCAGCACTCAAGCAACTACTTCGAGAGAGGGCTGTCGTAAAAACGACCCGATAAAAATCAATCACTTAATATTTTAGGAGGGTGAGTGTATATATATAATATATATATATATATATATATATATATATATATATATATATATATATATATATATATATATACACATACATAATTGTTTATAGCATAGTTTGGGCAACTGGGTTGCCTCACTCTGACTATTTTTATTTAGCTTTGTTAGTCTTGCTCTTTCTATCATATAGGTAGGTGTTTTAAGATTTTAGTGAAGTCCTTTACTTATAATTTGGTTTTTGCTTTGGAAATGGTACATTTTAATTTAAACGCTTTTTTACGTTATTCAGAGCTGTTGCCATTACATTTTACTATAAATTAAAGTGAGTATTAATGTTCGCAATTAATATATTTTTTTAGCCTTGAAAATGCGACTTGGAATTCGTCGCGAAACGTCGGCATTGAAATAAACTGTCAAAGGATGAGGATGCCTTTCCCAACTACTTCCTTCATAATGTCTTCTTTGAGCTAAGCTCCGGCCCTTATGTACGTGTAATATATATATATATGATATATTATATATTATATATATATATATATATATATATTAGATATATATATATATATTAATGAATCTCCAATGTCACTACCGGATTCATTGTAATTTTAATTATGACAATGCCTTCTTAACTTCTGGTTCTCTTTAGGATTTGGAAACAGTTATCACTACTAAGCCTGGATCATAATGAAAAAAAAATGAAGACATTAGAACCTCGGCATCAGAATATCTTCATTTCTTTTATTCCATTTGAATCTTGGCTTAGCTGTGACAATCGTTTCCAAACTCTGAGGAAATATATTTGTTAAGAGGGCATTGTGGTTATTAAAATATGCACATATATAATATATCCATATAGATATTATATATATATATATATATTATATATATATATATATAATATATATCTATACATATATATATATATATATATATATATATTATATATATATCTATATATATATTTAATGTAAGTATAATATACACAAATATTGGCAGATAAATAAATAGGTAAGTCATTTGTTGCAATAAGAGAGGTGTCTACAGAAATAGTAAACAACAGTTATTACTTAGAGCATCATTAAACTGCTGAACCATGGATGAGCCCATTGTGCAGAAACATTCCACGGTCCGTTCCATCCACTGAGGATTTATCAGCAAAGCGACCAGTCGCCCCTCCAAGCAAATATTTCACACCTGAATTCCAATTTGTATCGGATCACAGGTTTCCTGGACTTTCCCTTCTCTGTTCCAGTACCTTTCTCTCCACATCTAGCCAGTACTTTCTCAGCTGCCCTTTCCAGTTCTTCCAAATTAAAAAAAAAAAAAAGCTTTCCAGTAACCTATCATTCATTATTATCTTTACAGGACCAAATCACTTCTCCGAATATTGTGATCAAGATTCTTATCTATCATATTCATTTACCGCATCTTTACAAATCCTTTAATTTCACATAGAAAAAAAACTCAAAATCTTTCCATCTTCAGTCGTCATAAAGCAGAACTAGCTCAAAAATTTCCTTAATACATTCCAGTTTTTGCTCCTATAGACAATAACCTTCTTTTCCCAAAGTCACTCCATACATAAAAATATCAAATGGTCGTTAAGATGACACACACTTGCCTCAGACCCAGTTGTAAACCAAAACCAGTCACTCTCTCATGTCAATTAGTCTCACATAAATGTTTGAGTTCCATCATGGAAATTGTTAACTATTCTCAAGCAATTACCTTCTCCGCCACGCCATGGTGCTATTAGTTCTATCTATTAGTTTTTCCCTGTTACTCTTAAACTCCTCACACAACTAATCCTCAACAAACATTTGATTAATACATCTTTCTTGTCTAAACCTGTAATGTTTTTTACCTAAATCCTATTTCTTGTTCAAACACCAAATTTTACCATTTATCTTCCAAGAAGCTGTCCCTCTCACGTTCCACATTATACCCTTACATCCAGAGCCTTCCCTCAATCCATCGTGTGGAGAGAGAGAGAGAGAGAGAGAGAGAGAGAGAGAGAGAGAGAGAGATTTGCGTGTTCCATAAGACATAAAAATCAAAGTTTTTTAGCTAAGGAGAAAACACGACTCGTATTGGCAGAACCTTGGTTGCAACCAGCCCAGCCCTTACTGGTCAACCCAGTTATGAATGAATACAACCGTCAACTAGTATGCATGTCACCCAGCTGGACACATCAACATGTTCGATAGTATAGGACTGTCTTTGACTTTGCCTTTAAAGCTGTAACAGCACCTACGATATGTATGTACTGAACAACGGTGGATATTTTGCAATACCTATAATGCATGAACCATAATACACCAACAGCTATTACATAATCCGAAGATCACTTTGATGAATAATGATATAAAAATTAACTACGAGAAAGCATGACTTAGTGGTGATCTCAATTATCACTTTTACCTCAATTTGTGCAACATTATTTGGGAGTTTGCTGTGAGCGGTAATGGGTCGCGATGTGGCCCACGAGGGGAAAAGAGTGAGTGACGTATTATCTTTGAAATTCGTAATATTTCTCCCGGTTTTCATCAAGATACAACCAAAATCTTCGTGAAAAGAGACTGTTGTAGATGATGCGATTTCTATGTAATTGAAGTGTTCTCTGTGTGTATGTAGTGTGCTAAGTGCGAAAGTGCTCTGCGTGCTGGCTGAGTGTTTTCTGTGTCTGTATATGACTGTTGTACTGTGTATTCATATTTACTAGTGACAGCCAGCTGTACGTGTGAAGTTTTGAGTTTTTGGGTGCGAACTTGCTCGTGTTTTTTATTTTATTTTCTATGCATGTGGGTGTGCGAATGTTGTGTGCACTTGTGTGTAAGCGCGTGCAAGTGCGCTTGTGTGTTGTATATCAGTCTGTGTGTGCGAGTAGGTATTCTAATCGTGCAAGACTACGTACGTGCGTGTAAACCCTAACAGAAAAAAATAAATTTAAAAACTTGACATTCAATAAGAGGAATTAGAGATGGATCGAACAAATTCTTGTCTTCATTAAAAAAAAAAAAATCTCCGGTTTCAGTCCTCACTTTTATTTTACCTTTTTATTTGAGAAAGAGACTTTCCAGTAGAGTCGGAGAGAAAGGGGCGGGCTCTCATTTGCATGTACATGCATCTATATCATTTTTCCTCTTGTTCCTCTTTTTTAACCCCACAGCGCGAGTCAAAGAGGAACATCTCCGTGAAGTGCTTTTTCGCTCGGACACGCAGCCTTTTCCCTGTCGCGACGTTCTTTGCGTTTGTCTGGCGTTGTCTTTCGTCTTTATTTATTCGATTTTCATTTAATTTGCCGCGAGAATAGTAGGTGTTGACGGTAGGACACTAATAACGGGTTTTCTTAAAGGCAAATCCAACTCCGGGGTTCTGAGTCTACAGTCCGTAAACCCACAGGGTGTTCTCAACGGGATATTCATAAGGGGATTAGAAGGCTGGAGGAGGAGGATGAAAGGGGGATGGGAGTGTGAAGAGGGGGGGGGGGGGGCGATATTAGAACGACAACGCCTTAATCCCATTTCCTAGTAAGATCATTTCGCCTCTGTTAAGCCTTAAGCAGTAAGTTATGGAATTCGTGGTGGATGGCAGCGATAGAGCACAACCTAGCAAAGTTGTGTACAGCTAAATACATATTATATATATATATATATATATATATATATATATATATATATATATATATATATATATATATACATATATATACATATATACACATACATATATATATACCATATATATATATATATATATATATATATGTATATATATATATATATATATAATATACGTATGTATATTAAACTTGCTCACTTAAACAATTGTTCTGTGATATAATACAATAACTAACAGGACCTCATTGACACTGGATGGTATCTACTGGAGATATTTATACAAGAAAAAGTTACAAGCTTTCTAGGACAAACAGTCATCATTATCAAGTATCCGTAAAATTACGTATAATTGACAAATGAGTACTATTTGTCTAAGAGAGCTTATAACTTTTCTTGAATAAATACCTTCACCAGATACCATCCAGTTTCAATGAGGTCCTGTCAGTATTGTACGGGTGTGTCATTATATATATATATATATATATATATATAATATATATATATGTATATATATATATATATATAATTTATATATATATATATATATATTTATATGTTATATATATATATATATATATCTATATATATGGGTATATATATATATATATTTGTATTTACTTGGAAGCTTTTTTTTTAATTACTTCTATCAATCTCATTTTTAACCACCTTTCTAAAACAGGTTTTAGATACGAAGCAATAAAATGTCTATTTGTGTAACGCGAAGTCAGTGGCACAGGTAGACTTAAACATCTGTGGATATCACTTTATGACAGGTTTGTTTAAGTTGTAAACCAGAGGGGATGCCCGGATGCGTCCGAAACCAAATCCCAGCCAAAGTACATATTGGACTGTTTACTAAACCAGGCGCCGTTAATTTACGATACATCACTCCTAACGCAGGCACACGTTGAACTTAACTGGTTAAACAAACATTTTGATTATCAGATATCAAAGTGTTCATTTTTATACGACCAATTATGCATCTATTCATGAGTTCATTAACATTTTCATCTAAAAGTTGATAAGATGTCATAATAATTGAGGTTACAGGAAATACTAAAGACTGCGATCGTTACACAAAACTTTTATTTTGTACGGAAATTTTTTTACTTGGATAGTACTCATCAGTGTGATATATAATTAATTAATTTAATTTGATACTGCTGACAAAGGTAATCATTCTGCCTACAAAAAAATGAAAATGAACAACAATTTATTTAAAACTAATCCTCATTCTGTGCCTTGTGTCTTCTGACAAAAAAGAAAATAAACAACCACATCACAAATCTATTTCATTTTTTTTCGTCTTCATGCAGGATTTACTTTATTTCACATAATATAGAAAAAATAAATATTACAAACAAAATTTTAATTATACATCCACCAGTGATGTAATAACAGCTGTTCACACTGGTTCATAGCTGTTTGTTTGTTTGTATGTTGTTTTTATTTTGCAAAGAACCAGTGGTTATTCAGCAACGGGACCAACTGCTTTACGTGACTTCCGAATCACGTCGAGAGTGAACTTCTATCACCAGAAATGCACATCTCTAACTCCTCATGGAATGCCCGAGAATCAAACTCGCGGCCACCGAGGTGGCAGGCCAAGACCATACCGCTCACGCCACTGAGGCTCTCACTGGTTCATAGCCCATCATTCATAATATCCCCATGAAACTTATTGCTAACGTGTCGAGATGCTTCGTGGACATAAAATTATCATCATTGGAAAACAAGAATGCAAGAAGCCAAAGGCCTCCAGTAGAGAAGGCAGCCCAACACGGAGAAAGAAATGCAAGAGGAGGAATAAAGTAAAAAAAATATATATAGAGTAATTGAAAAATGAAATAAGGCTCATGCGAGTATGCTCAGCAAAAAATACATTTGCAAACACTTTGATCTTCAGAAATTCCAACGATTCTACTGCATGACTGGGTAAATCATTCCCCAATTCTCTCAGATGTACTAGAAAACTGTGCGTGTTTGAACCGCACTAAAAAAGCGATAAGATTTAGAATTTATTGCTTCTCTAATACTACTTGGTGGACGGTATTGTCGAGTAAGATCTGAATTTAAAGGGTGAACAGAATTCTGAAAAATTCTAGAAAGCAAACACACTGAGCTGACTGAACACTGGCGCCAGAGATCAGCGCTAAGATATGGCATAGAAATTGATTGGAACTCAAGTTTTTACCCTGCAACTTAATATGCAACTCAGGTGTTGCAGACCAAACCAAGACCAGAGTTCAGAGTAGGATTGTAAAAGAAAAATATTTCTTTACGATAGACAGGTATCCAAAAGTCTTGATAGACTTTCACATAAGTGCAATTTTTTTTCTTTCTTTTTCGCGCTAATCCGTTTTATCTAGTTGAGAAACATTAAAGAAAAGATCTGGGTAGCGGTTGTGGTGGTGGTGGGATGGGAAGGGATCTAATGCATTGGACTTCCTTCTCCATAATTCGTACAATACAATAATGTTACCGGAATCTCTTATTTTAAGAGAATAGGCAATCACAGATCTACAACCAGACTGGGTCGATGCGAATAGAGAAGCATAAGAAGCCAGCTGGTTTTGTAGGCCAAACCACATATCTAACATGTACAGTATAAATAGAAGCGCGCCAAGAACACTACCCTGAGGAAAACCGGATATTGCATTCCTGCAGTTACTAACAAGCAGACATGAATATATAACCTACTAAGTTAACTGGCGGTACATAGTAAAAAGATATATTTTTTTCTTAACTAACAAGTACAAGCAACATAGCAGTACTGTGTCCTAAATATATCGAAATACTTTCTTTTTAACTCGGTGATTTGTGGAACAAACCGCAACTTTGCACTTTTCAATCGCATCCATCGGCGAGACATATTGTTGCCGTAATGATTTTGACCAAACAGTGATGCCATGATTCGGAAACATTTTTAGATCGGTATCAAAAGCGTCATTAAACGAATTTATCTCGGGATTGCCGAGATATTCGGACGGTTGTTTATATTTGTAGGCATCGTACAGTAAGCATCCTCTCTCTCTCTCTCTCTCTCTCTCTCTCTCTCTCTCTCTCTCTCTCTTTCTTATACATACTATAACAAATATTATTCAGAAGGTAAACCCTATTCATATGGAAAAAGCCCACAGTGGCCATAGACTTGAAATTCAAGCTTCCAATGAATATGCTGCTCATTAGGAAGAAGCAAGAGGTGGTAAAGGGAAATACAAAAAGAAGCGGTACCACATATATATAAAAAAAAAATAACAAAACAAGAAATAAAAACTATAATTAAATGTAATAATGATAATATTAGAGTAGTAATGTCTTGCATCTTTGCTTGAACTTTTGAAGTCCCAATTGGACGACATCCCCAGGGAAACGGTTCCACAGTCCAACGGTGTGTGGAATAAAAGACCTCTTTCTACAGCGAGGCACGTTTGCTGCATACTGGTGCCGCTGTTCAGCAAAAACGGTTGTTCTCGGCAGGAAAAGGGCATCAGGGTTCCATTGAGAACGTGAAATATATTTGAAAATACAACTTGCCGAAAAATATGCAAATACGAGACCAACCGTCGATGGTCCTATTCGTTAGGGACCAGAAACCTGCCACCACGAACCACTATCTAAATGAGATAAATCTCTGGCAGAGGCATAGGTACATACATACTGGAGAACAGTATTCTAATAAATGAGGAGTTCTACAGGGACAAAAGACGTAAAGCAGGTTGCACGGATTTTATAACTGTTCTAAACATACGCGTCGAAACTTCGACAAGATTGATTGAACTTAGCCACAAGCTCTGAGGTATTTTGTATATTTTCCTTAATTGCGTGTTGTGTGAAAGGAAGATATGTTTGGTAATTCTAGGCAATAACTCCGCAAGGTCTGCAAGGAACACTCCCGCGAATACGACAGCCACCAGGGATTGGGGCATCAAATGCATTTCCCCGTGTTTAGTATTAGCCCCTGAGGGTTAATTACTGTCGACCCCCCAAAAATAACGGTAAATTCTTAATAAACAACCCAATTACTTCAGGACACTATAATTGCCTAATAAATACCCGAATCGGAGTTTTACCTAGATCTACCTTATGTTTTGTTGCATTATGAAAGGGGTCCATGCACATACATATATATATGTATGATATATGTATGATGCATGTATGTATATGTATGAATGTCTGCATACGTATATATCTACATACAGATGTAAGTATATATGGGATCATGTCAAGATAGCGAAACCCAACCCATCTATATATATCTATATTATAGATATATATATATCTATATATATATATATATATATATAATATATATATACGTATATATATACATATATAGTATATATTTGTTTAAATAATTCATAAGGGATAATGTAGTCTTGAAAAAGGGTGGGCTCGCTAACTTAACATGATCCGTATATAAATATACATATCCATGTTTATATATGTATATATTGTATATATAAATTATATATATATATATATTATATATATATATATATATATATATATATATATATATATATATGTGTGTGTGTGTGTTGTGTGTGTGTGTGTGTGTAATATATAGATATATATATATATATATATATATAAATATAAATATATATATATATCTATATATATATATATATATATATATATATATATATATATATGTATGTATGTATGTATATATAAATTCAACATTAAGTAATTTTCTTTAACAAGGGGAGAAGATAAGCAAAGACAATGACGATCAAGTTGCAGAGTCTCGGACAAACTCCTTGTGTTATGCCCTCTACATAAGCCGTTTCGTTAAGGTCTACAAAAGGCAGGTAACATGAACACAGTTACACACTACGCCAGAAGAAGCAAGGGGTTATGAATGGGTCGGGGACGGAGAAGGAGAAGGGATGGCATGCAATGAGACGGGTTGGCTACGATAGCATTCGGTGAACACTGATAAAATGCCAAGATATTTCTGAACTTCTAGAAGTTAACTAACTGAATTTTTTCATTCCACTTTCCCGCCAATACGACAGCCACTAGGGATTGGGGCGTCAAATGTATTTGGCCGTGTTTAGTACTAGCCCCTGGGGGGTTAATTACAATCGACCCCCCTAAAATAACGGTAAATTCTTAATAAGCAACCCAAATACTATAGGAAACTGTAATTTCCATAGAAATACCCGACGTGGAGATATTACCTAGATATGCCAAATAGGCTTTGAAACGATACCTTTAGAATGTTTCGAAGAGAGAACGAAGAAGCTCTTCATTTCATCACATTTAAAGAACCTGCTTTAGATGTGATAGATAGAACTGAAAATGACTGCGGAATACTTTAATACGACAACTGACACAAACGATGGAAACCATTGGTCGTTCAAGCAACAAGCGGCAGTTAAGGCACCTATATTTTTGACGTTGATATAATCGAACGCCAAAAACTCGGCGATGGTCGGTAGTTTACGATCAGTAATTACTGAAGGAATTCCTTCAAACTTGGCAAAAATTATCGTGAATGGGGTTGTTTGAGGCCTGTCAGTACAACTGTCAGTTACACTGATGAGAATCAAACTCTGCTTGATTTTGGAGGCGGGGTTAACGCGCACTGAAGGGAACATTGACCGTGAATGGCTACCAGTCAGTTAAAGCTTGCCGCACACTGAGCCCGAACGGACGCGCCCGAACAGAACCGAAACGTCCGATAGAAATCGAAAGCATGCATCCTTACCTGATTGCGCACACTGGGCCAGAACAGAACGGAACCGACGCGCCAGAACAGAACGGAACCGACACAGTATTCTTTGAAAGATATTTTTCTGAAGCGTCGGTGGCGTCTGACAGGCTGCGCATGCGCAGAACGACTGCAGCGGTTGTTTTGGAGAGGGTTGCTGAGGAATTCGGAGGTTAGCGTGAGAGCAACAATTTGGTTTGTGTTTGTTAACTATAATAATTGTTTTCACAAAAGCAATTATTGTGAACATTCATTAAGTGTGTAACAATAAATATTGTTGAAAGCATGCAAAACAGTGTGCCTACGGAAAGTTATTTTGGTTTATTTTTGTAACTGTAAATATTGTTTTCACAAAAGGAATTATTGTAAACAATTAATAAAGTGTATAACATTAAATATTATTTGAAATCTAACTTTTTATTACATACCTGAGTGTAACAGCTAGCAGTTCCTCTGTTGAAATACAGCTTCTAAAGTTTGTATCTTGTTTGCATATGTCTGCTTCTATAGTAAGAGTAGTTCACAAAATTTTTCGTAGCTCATACGGAAATATTGGAAGAACTTTATGTTGTTCCGTTTTAAATGTGGGAATAATGTTTTATATTCCCCTTCTCCCTCCCTTGATTGGCATATATTATGTATCCACATAATAATTTGGCGATTATAATGCAGAACACATGACCTACTACCAACTCTGGCTGCGTCGGTTCCGTTCTGTGGCTTCTGGCTCAGTGTGCGCGCTGGACGTCGTTTCTGTTCTGTTCTGAGGCTTCGGTGGCTTCGGCGGCGGTTCCGTTCCGGCTCAGTGTGCGACAAGCTTAAGTCATCAGTGTGAACCGCATGGCTAGAGTGTGAGGAATGTTGGTGCAGAGATTTGAGTGAGGTTTAAGTAGTTAAGATGCCGGAAGATAGAGAATTTTGGGGCGAATTTTTTCAGTTATACAAAGAACAGCCATGCCTTTGGCAAATTAAGTCAAAACATTATCTGAATAAATATAAAAAAAAACGAAGCGTATGGAAAATTAGCAGAAAAACTTAAAGAAAAGTATCCTGATGCAACCACAGACTTCAAAGTCGAATGCGCCGCAACAAGCCCTAATCCCACCAACAATAACTCATTATCACAAAAAATAGAGGAAGCCATTTCGATTGCCTAATCACCACGGTAGTCTATCCTACACTGATGAACGCACTGACCGTTAGTGGACGTCCTAGTTCTGACACTGAAGGAATTCCTTCAGTAATTACTGATCGTGAATGGGCTGCTCATGAATGCACTACTCTGAAGGAGCCGGGAGATGAGCTGACAACATTCTGTCATATACACAGAATGGGAATAAATACAATAACAACTATTTTTATTGAATTTATAACATAAAAGCGAGTGGTTAAAATGTTCGATACGAACAGAACAGCTTGTTACAAATGCAAAGCTAAACACCGATGTCAGAGTTTTACCCATCATTATTATTTTTTCTTTTCATCACACCCAAGTTAAGGGCGTCAAGATGCAGTAAATCCACCATTGATAATTTCCCGAAGTAATCTCCGCTAAATGGATCATCTAGATACTGTAGATTAATCCTTTGACTTAAGGGGAAAGCTATTTTCAAATAAACCTTTTTTGAAATGACACTTAAAGTATGGGTTCCGAACATGATCCATTTTTCTTTTTAGCAAATTAGCGATACATATTTAAATACAAAAAAATAATTGGTGCTAATTAGCCTTTTCGCATTCAATGAACTTTGAGAGAGAGAGAGAGAGAGAGAGAGAGAGAGAGAGAGAGAGAGAGAGAGAGAGAGAGAGAGAGGTAGTACTATTGCAATCAACTGCTTGGTCTTCCAACTCAATATTATCATAAACTGTAGCCTCATAACCAATAAAAAAGTTAATTTTTTTTTACGAAAATTTCTATTTATAGCAAGAAACTTTCAGTACAATTAACATATTAAGAACAAACATATTCCGTTCCGAATGGAATCGTGGATATACCAGTAAGTGAGGACAGTGAGAATTATCTATACTCTGTTTTTTTCCATCTGTCCATCCGCCTGTGGTGTTTTCGCATGGTAACACTGCGTCCCAGGCTGTAAATAGTTACGCTTGTGTAAGTTTTAGGTAAATAAAAGAATATCTGGGTGTACATTTGCAACTGAAAAGTGTTTTAATAATTTATTGTATGCGAATTATACCGTTAAGATTCGAAATAGGATATTATTTAAAGCCCGGTAAACAGTGTTTCCATGCGCAAACACCATAGG
>NC_087208.1:6028710-6031210 GCF_015104395.2 Macrobrachium nipponense | reverse complement strand
ACAATATATAATATTCAGTAAGAGATGCATTTCTGGTCGTTACTGATCTAATTCATTTTTATTCAGTGTGATGGAAGTTCAGTTGTTTTACTAAGCGCAATGGTTTACGAAATGCAGCCGCACACACACATCCATATACGTGTGTGTGTGTGTATATATATATATATATATATATATATATATATATATATATATATATATATATATATATATATATATATATAATGGTTATCCCAGTGCTGCCCAGAGAGACCCAACATCGAGGCAAGTTGACGGGGCACCCCACTCAGGTCCATTTCCCGAACAATCCTCTTCGAAAGTCAGAGTTTTATTGGTCCATGGTTTCAATGGAAGAAGTAATCCGTCCTTTGGTTGGCTGAGCTAAACTCTTTCACCGCTCCTCCAGAACGGTGTACGGCCAATGACATTCAAGGTGCAAATCTCACGATTCCTAACCGACTGAATGAAAATTTTCAAGAAACAGGCCCTGTCAATTATATGCGATACGGTTCGGCAGACACTGTGTAAGTGACAAAATTATAGGGTTCGTCAAAACAAGCTACTCGGAGAAGCCGAGGAGAAAAAAAAAAAAAAACTGGCTAAGTATATACAGCTGAGTCTTCCAGAATCGACTGGGCGTAAAATTCTATTCACAAAACTGCACAGAAGCCTATAACATTCGGTGCATCGAATGTTGGAATGTTGGAAGAGGATTATCATGCAAGGTTGACTTCTGTTAGTAATTATTAATGATTCTTTGTTCATGAGCCAATAAATGTATAATGAAAATAATTTTTTTTAGCAACAATGAAATAAATATACTAGGAGCCTAGGTATACTTTTCTTTATAATTATATACATACTATTGGCAAAAAAGCCATAAAAACTTCGAATTGCAAAAGCACGTATTGATGACCGTGAATGCGCATGTCTATACTGTATCTCTGCTCTTTCATAGTGCGATATTTTAAACATGCTGATATAAACTACATTGTGTGTGTGTGTGAGAGAGAGAGAGAGAGAGAGAGAGAGAGAGAGAGAGAGAGAAATGGAATGGGAATAGTATGAGGCATGCATCTTGCAGTGCCTTCTTGCAGCAGTCTTTAAAGCGCTTTGTCAATCTTCCATTTACTGTAAAGCTGTTCACATAATGAGGATAATACTAATTACAAGAATGCTAATAATAAAAAAACAACAACATTACTGATAATATAATAATAGCAACGCTAGTGATTAGCGTAAACCTGAAAGCTAAGATAATTGTCAAGCCAAAAGCGAATAAGGACAATTACCATAAGGACAAAAGAAAAGAGGAACACCAAACAAAAAAAGTGAAGGAACTTGAGAGAGACTATTTCTATCCCAACAAACAAATGACAATGAGGGGAGGAGTGGGGGTAGGGGGGAGGGGTTATCCAGATTCTTGTGGTGGCAATTTTCCACGAGTCCCGACCACGGCGCGCTGTTATCATTTAAGAGGTCAATTTATCACGACATTTCCCTGTCTCCAGGTTTTAACCCTTCATAAATCCACTTTTGAAGTGATGGACGGCGACTTTACCACCACATCATCATCCGTCATGATTTACTCCACTGACCCACAACCAAAGTTTTATTTTCGGGTAAATCACATTGCGCAGAAAATGTCTGATTTTCACCCTTTGGTAAACCTATTTGTGGTAAGGAAAACAATAACAACAATAATAATAGTTATCTATGAGTCTTTGATATGGCCTCCGGATAGGGAATCCTTATGGGTTGAGAGAGAGAGAGAGAGAGAGAGAGAGAGAGAGAGAGAGAGAGAGAGAGAGAGAGAGAAACTTTCAAAACAGTCATACTAGTATTCCTTATTTTACTGAGTCTGCAATTCGATAGAAGGGTTAAAAAGTACTCACTACAAGTATTACGTCCTAAATTCACAAGTATGATTATAGAAAAATACCAAGCTTAATCACGTGAATAATCGAGATATAAATCTAATGTTAATTATGCAACCCATGAACTATATGTCTATGTAAAACCAATTACCAGAGTGTTTTCATTAGATCCCATAACGATTTTAGATGTCTTCGTTTATGTCGTATTTCTCACTGTTTACACACCCACACACACTCACATACATATATAAATGTGTCGCAGGATCTTAGTGACAACCACTAGAAGACGCGCGCTGCCATAGTGGCCACCGTGGATGACGGAGGCCGAGCTCACCTCAAACCATCCATCCAAATGAAATGGACGACACTGATATGCTGGGTGATGAAAGAAAAATGGAACCAAGAAATCAGGACGTACAGTAAAGTGCTCTGACCACACAGCTATCACGAGAGGTGTGGTCAGAGCGCTTCACTGTACGTCCTGATTTCTTGGTTCCGAGGTTCGCGCCCGTCAGAAGACGAAATTATTATCAACTAAGAATTTCCCCTTCGGTTAACATATATGAACTTATATCAATTCCGAGGTAGAGCGAATTAGATATTAAAGGACATGTGTAGCTTAA
>NC_087208.1:6011210-6018710 GCF_015104395.2 Macrobrachium nipponense | reverse complement strand
GATAGCCTTCTGAAAAGGCCTTTGAATGCGAAAGTGAAGACTGACTTGCTATTACATACTTTTGGAGATTTATTATCGATTATTTCCAGCTCCCATTTCTGCTGCACTTATCTTGTCTGGCACTTTACACTTGGATGTAAACTCAGAGATACCTTTTCAAGCTCTATTAGAAGTGTGTCAATGAGGTTTACCTTACACGCCTTTTGAACGAATGAGTAAATTTAGATGTTAGCGTCAATATAATGTGAAGCCCCGGTAAAGGTGCCGAAAAAAAGTTCAATACTTGGCTATTCTTGTCTTTAAAAATAAAAGCCTTTATGAGTATATTCTGAGAAATGCAATACATACATTGCGCGATTTAAATACTGGTATCTTTAGCACGAAGGCTCCAGATGTCTTCTTCAGGCTATCAAAGGACAGATTCCGTCAGGCACTAACCGAAAAATCACACTTAAAATAAATATATATTGTATGCATATATAAACAAATAACTACCTGATAAGAATAAATCTTAAAAAATAAGAGATTCGCACTAACGTAACGAAATGCCACATTTAATTTGTATGGTGTTTTTACGTTGCATGGAACCAGTGGTTATTCAGCAACGGGACCAACGACTTCACGTGACTTCCGAACCACGTCGAGAATAAACTTCTATCACCAGAAATACACATCTCTAACGCCTCAGTAGAATGCCCGAGAATCGAACTCGTAAATGCCATAGTCTCGGTTGATTTATAAGCAACACGAAGAAATATTCAAGGTAACAGTGGAAGCTTGGAAGTTTCTTTCTGTTCCGACTCGCCAGTTTTCTATTGGATTCCTGTATTTATCTTTGGGACTGACTGGATGGCTTAAGTGAAGTAGTACTCGTTTCAGTGGTCTTCAGCGCTTAAGACTTAACAATGAAAAGAGGGAGTTGGCGTGGTTTGGAAGCAGGATAATGATCTCCGGAAACTGAAGGAGATAACGTACTAGAAGGATCAACAGGTGGAAGTGGGAAAAATCGTACAGTTGAAGTAAGAAATAACAGTTATTAGAGAGGTTGGACAGCAAGACTGAAGAAAGGAGGCGCACTGACGGCACTAACTCCCTGCGATGGACAGAGGCTATGAACATTGATTTACATAACGGAAATGAAAGAACACAGAGATTTATTTGCTTAACACGTGAGACCGACATGGCAGTAAGTATTCGCTTTTTCTAATGAAAAGGGATGATAAAGATTTATTACATCCCCCAATAAAATTATGAAAAGGTACAACAAAGATATAAATAACGCTGTAAATCAAAGAAAAGAACACTAAAGAGTATTTTGTCATTGTCAATTACTAAGTGGACTCTTAAAATATCTTTGTGTTTAATGGATTGACGGAAAATGGCAATAGAGATTTTTTTGCTCATTGAAAATGTGGAAAAAATTGTACCATTTCACCTTTTTAGATTCTTTAGAATTCATTTAATTTTCATCCTTATGCATTTCCTTGGTACGTTAAGCTTTTGACAACTCACCAAAGAAATCTGTATGGCGTCTGAGTCATTACAATGACAGATATGAAGAGAGAATAATATTGACAATAAACCAATAAGAAATATTTGTTGTCGCTGATGACTTTTAGAATGGACAACATAATCTGAGGCCTCTAATGAGAGAACTAATTCGAGCTATCAATTAAGGTCCAAAATGCAAATGTGACACTGATGCAATAAAAAAATTGTGAAATTTGAAATTAGTAAATATGTAAATCAGTGACGTTGGAAACCAAAATAAAAAAATAATCACTATATATATATATATATATATATATATATATATATATGTATATGTATATGTACATATATGTATATATATATATATATATATATATATATATATATATATATATATATATATACCCGTGCTTGCATACAAGCACACAAACACACACACACATATACATATATATATATATATATATATATATATATATATATATATATACATATTATATATATATATGTATATATATATATATATATATATATATATATATATATATATGTATATGTATATATATATATATTATATATATATATATATATATACGCGTATTTGCATACAAACACACACACATACACACAACACACACACACACACACACACACACACACACACACACATATATATATATATATATATATATATATTATATATATATATATATTTGAATATGCAATATTAACACATTTCCAATCAAGCGACAGTAACAAAAACTTGCTGGAATTTACCTGATAATGAAAACATCAACAGGTTTATACTGAGGGCGCAATGACTACACAATTAGCTTTTTCATCCCAGAGCATTGTCACTCGAACACCAATTGAGTAGCGCAGATATTACCTGGAAAATAGAAAGAACAATATGACGAAACAAATAGCAACATGAAATCGAAAGAAAAGAACAAATGGCACTTGATTTCGCAAGAGGAAAGGTGGAACTCAGTCATTTTTTTTCCGTATTTTGCAACAGTTCATATTTTGGATTGCATGGAAACACAGCAGGTTTTATTTGCTGTCTGTACTGGCTTCTCTTTAGCATTGCCATGGTGATGTATATTCTGGGAAGTACAGTGCATTTATTAGGTCTAAGGTCATGATTTCAAATAATGTCCATGCTTATTTCTGCAATCACGTTGTACACACACACACACACACACAAATATACATATGTTTATATATAATATATATATATATATATATATATATATATATATATATATATATATATTGTTATGGTTGCTTCCTGCTCACTATAAATAAACAGAACTAATATGTTCTTCAAACTTTCAATAAAGGACTATTCTCAGAGCCTTAGACCAACCATATGGTATCCCCTCTTACACAATTCTCGTGTGAAACCAAAATCTAGATCCAGGTTGTATGAATACCCAAAATTTCTTACATGAAAAGAAAAAGAGAATTTACTATTCCCTTACACATACTCTTTTGGTAGGTGGCTTTTCATAAAAATGATCAAATATGACTACAAAAGGGCTATTAAACCTCAGGAGTCAGGATCCTCAGCAAACACTGTACATTCAAAGAGGAATTAGAAAAAGACCAAACTTTATAAAAATAACAATATTTATTCACGAATTAAAGATAGCCGTAAATGATGATTGGGGCTGGAAACCAGCTACAACAACACAACACAAGCATTCCCCATTCTCCTGGGGTATACCGACAAGAGGAGAGAAAGTCTCAGAGGGGGGAAGAAAACAACAAACTCACGGTGGCGAAAAAACACAAGCATACGACAGTAGAAGGCAAAGATAAGGAAAATAACCCTTAATTCTACTTATAACAATCAAATTCCTAAACCTAACTTACAGAAATTACGCTTACCGGACTCCCTACGGGTGATATAACGCTCCACAACAGCGAAGAGGTCCAAAGAAAGCTGTTACAGGGGTGAACGTCGAGATCAAAGCTTACACAATAAATGATGAGAATGCCCTCATACAGTAAAGGACTCTAAAGGACAGACACAGACGACGAATCACTGAATATTGTCCTGCCGCAGAACACCCACAGAAGCGGCCAGAAGAAAAGCAGAGTCCAGTTGTAATGTTTTATATATATAATAATAAGCCTGCCGCATGGCAGTCCAAAGGGCAGGCAACGGCAAGGCTCGAACTTGCAGCAGACCTCTCGCTCAAACAGACTGGGGGGGAACCCTTTGTAGAGGCGGAAATTCCATATACAAAACCTTCGCTGAATCACCTAAACGGCTCAAAATATGAAAATAAAAAGAAAATTATCTCCCATGGGTGTGTTACCAGTAACAAGCAAAATCCCCAGCGGTGGGGAAAAAAAACAGCCCAAACCTTCGTTTAGCAGCAAAAAGTAAACAAAGCTTGAGTATAAGAGTTACGTAACTGGGCTTAAAGATTTACGTTAACTTTTCATGATAATATATATATGTATAGATATAATATTATATATATATATTATATATATAAATATATATATTAATATATATATTATATTCTGTGTGTGTGTGTGTGTGTGTGTATAATTATATATATATATATAGATATATAATAATCTACTAATATATATATATATATATGTGTGTGTGGTGGTGTGTGGTGTGTGTGTTTTGTGTGTGTTAGCTGACCAACCCCGCGCTGCCTGGGATAACTGATTGACAACTAATGAACTTGATCTCTCTCTCTCTCTCTCACTCTCTCTCTGTTGTCCCCTTCTCAACCCCCACCACCTTCTGAGCCATTGATGTTTTACCCCACAATATTCTTTTCATAATAGAAAGTCATATGTATACTGAAATTAGGTATGATAAATTCCTACAGTTACTAAGTCTACAGGCATAACCAAGCCCACTTCACCGGCAGAACCAGCCCCGATTGCAAGGACTCCCTTCCCACCTCCACCCCCTTTGGTGCTCTTTGGTGTTACTGATTTCTTGATGGGGATAGGAGTCTATGGCAACAGTCTCATCAAAATCGGTCAAGAAATGTGGATTTGTAAGAATGAAGGGGTATAAAAAAGAGGGGTTATGACCCCCTTTGAAACAGCCCTCGAATCTTGGATTTTGACTAAAACCTTCCTTAGGGGGCAAGGGGAGTCTATTGGTAAAAACCTAATAAAAATCTGTCAAGAAATGTGAATTTACATAGCGTTCATACAAACAACAGACAATTTCCAATTTATATATATATATATATATAATATATATATATATATATATATATATATATATATATATATAGAATCTACTGGTCACTTTTTACCAGATAAGTATGTAATTATAATAAAAGTAGCACAATGCTCTCTTAACTTCTCAGATCTTTACACGTTTTGGATATGCTTATCAGTAAAAAGCCTTTGATCCAAATGCAAGTAAAATAAAGTAATTCTGATGTCCGGTAGCAGGATGCAAACCCACATCCCGAGTATAAGGACGAGATCACGTAACTTCTTTCTGATACTCAGGATGCAGGTTCGTATCCTGCTACTGGACATCAGAATTACTTCATATTTCTATTGGGTCTAAGACTTCGCACAAGCATATCCAAGGAGTGTGAGGAATTCGAGAAGTTGAGAGAGCATTGTTGCAATTATAATTATGCACACACATATATATACAGACGAGAAATGAATGCACATAGTATTTTTCTTTCGTAGGATTCTGTTATACATTCTCTAGCAGCGGAGGCTAATAAATCGTTTTATTAATATTACGGAATTTTATTTTAGGCAGAACGAACGTTGACATGTGCGTTTATGCTCTATGGGTCGAAATATAGAAATTTCTAGATCAGGGGTTCTTAACAGAGGATATCAATACCCCCACGACCACATGCTTGGGGGTAGGGACTTGATCTCTGGCTATTTGTTTATATTTGATTTTATTGTGTCAATGTATACATGGGTATATTTTGTAAATAAATAACTGTATAAAACTATAAATGCTTTGGATTTTCGTGTAAGTTCTGTTACTAGCTGTTAATACCTAAAGTATGCATTAAACTAAGTATATTAAGTTATGTTGTCAACAAACAGGATTTAAGTAGGCTTAAGCAAAGTGGGTATGGGGGTCTGGAGTCATCAAAAGGTTAAGAACCCTTGTACTAGATTCATCATCACCAGTGTCTGTCGTTTTGTTAAATAAAAAAAATCATGATTGAATTGCATAGCAAAATTTGAATGTCCCCTGTAGTAAATTTTATAAATGTCCAAACTGGGAACTAAATACTTATAGAAATTATTATCTAAAATGGGAACCAAAATATGACTGAATTACGGGATTGTTACAGTCTGTGTATTACGAAGGCATTACACAGTAATACCTCAAGCAATATGCATAAGATGATGGATGAATAACATAAGTGTCGACCTGTGTAATGCATTACGAAAGGAGACCAGGCTCAACAAGAACGTTAAGAGATTTTTCAATTGAAAGCGGAATTACGAGTCGCCATCCCTATTGTAACAATAATACATGCAAGCTGTAAACTTTATGGCACCCGAGTTAGTCATTTGGCTCTGCTTTTCAATTTTACTTTACGACTCCGACGTAAAGCAACTGCATTTAATTATTCAGTATGCTACCGAATACGCAGACAATGTAAATATACACTTACATTCAAAAGCAGACAATTCACAATATATATACATCTACATATACATATATATATATATATATATATATTATATATATATATATATATATATATATATATATATATATATATATATATATATATATATATACGCATTAAGCTACAAAGGTCCTTTAATATCTAATTCGCTTTACCTCGGAATTAATATATTTTCATATATGTTAGCCGGAGAGGAATTTTTCAGTTGATAAGAAATTCGTTGGCTCATGGGCGAAAATCAAGGTGCTTGCATCGTAACTAATAGTACAGGGGTTTTCAACCTTTTCCTGCCCACGTACCCTTTCGGGTATTTGTAATGTCAGTAATGTACCCCCTTCACTTTGTATAGCGTGTAAAACATAACCAACTCAGAAAACTGTACAGAGGGGAAGTAAGTACATAACTCTCCTGACATAACCAATAATATTGTAAACATAAATAATTCCATAAAAAAATAAAGGCAATTTTTTATAATTATTTACCTCTGGCTATGCAGTACTGAGCTGCAAAAACAAAATACATTATTATTACATCAGCTGCAAAGGGAGTTAATGAAATGGCTGAAACTGTTTTCATTAACTATCCTAGTTGGTCGAGGAGCAGTTTTTTAAAGCACATTGAAGGTCGGCATCTAACATTCATTCGAGTGTCCAAGGGGGGCGCTTAGCCCCCTGACAGACCCTTGACGTACCCCAGGTTGAAAGCCCTTGCCATAGTAATTGTAACCAGCTAGTTATAGCACGATTCAAGTTTTGGTCAGTTTCCTGCCCAGTAACGCATGAACTCCGGAATGAATTAGTGTCTGTCATGCATTTCCGAAATAAAATGGTTTCTTGAGTTGAAGGGTTTGGATTTTTCGTAGTTTTTACAATTGGCCTTCTAGCTCGTCTTGTTTGTTTGTTTGTTTTTTGTATGGTGTTTTTACGTTGCATGGAACCAGTGGTTATTCAGCAACGGGACCAACGGCTTTACGTGACTTCCGAACCACGTCGAGGGTGAATTTCTATCACCAGAAATAGCTCGTCTTGATCATTACAACATAGGTATGGTAACTGCCGTACGTACGATTTTGTTTCCAGGTAAACGTGGCTAAAATAAAGAAAATATACGGATAAGAGTGCAAAATAGAAGAAAAAACTAAACAACTAAAAAAGTATCAGTACGACCAGATGCGTACAATTTGTAAGAAATATAATTATAATATCGTAGAGAATGTGCGCAATATTTCATAAAGGGAGCACATGTATATAATCTAAATATCATCGCCCTACAACCACAATCGTGTAGTTTCCTTCTTGTGCATCATACTCTAATCTTCAATTAAGTGGCTGAACAA
>NC_087208.1:6003710-6006210 GCF_015104395.2 Macrobrachium nipponense | reverse complement strand
GTGTGAGAGAGAGAGAGAGAGAGAGAGAGAGAATGGGAACACATGTAAGTTGGTAAATGACTGAGCATGTTTGTGTGTGTGTGTGTGTGTGTGTGTGTGAAGAGAGAGAGAGAGAGAGAGAGAGAGAGATAGAGAGAGAGAGAGAACATGAATAAGTTATTAAGAGAATTTGTGTGTGTGTGTGAGAGAGAGAGAGAGAGAGAGAGAGAGAGAATATCATAAACACATTTATACCCAAATTACAGCAGGAACGTAAATTTCCTACGATATACGAGGCCTGTATGTCACTGACGCAACAAAGAAGATTAGCAACAAAGGTTTGTATCCAAGTAGAGGGACTTATACTCGGATAACGGAAGGAGTGAAGGGTTAGGGACCAGAAGAGAACGTTTTCATGCCGGCCCTCCAACAACTATCATTATCCACGATATAGTTAAATGGAGTAAATTTTCATTTCTTTAAAGCTCTTCGATTTCTCACAGCCAACGCATAGGTAAAGAAGGAATTAAAAACGGGAAAAAGACCTTGGGATAAAATAAGGAATTAATGGATGATTAATTCTGGCATCATTATTTCTTTCTTGTTTTCAAGTTTTCCATGACAATGATCCAGCCTTTAAGAGGCGACCTTAGCTATATATATATCTCGGTCCTTATTGTTTTCTTACTTGTTTCGGCCCTGACTAAATAAGAACCTTTGACTACCCATCTCATTGGCCTGTGTGAAAATAAAACATTTAAAAAGCAGATTTACTGCTTTCGGAAAAAAAGTACTTGGATGAAATGCTATTCATCGTTTCAGCTCCTCAGCAGCTGTAAATGTCGCTCCGATTAAAATAACCTTCACAACTTGTCACGTATTCTCAAAATGAAAAAGGAACACAACTGGACCTACGGAAAAATAAACACGGATTAGAAATAAAGCGGAAAGCGGGAAAAACAAAGTTCTAAAAACAATCGACATCATAAAATCCCGTATACAAATTCACGGGCCCATGAGGCTGATAGGCGGCTGGCTTGCTTCCCATGCAATAAATAACGATTTTATAAACAACGGAAAAGTTGTGTCCCCTAAGGGATTAAAACTACACGAATAAAAGGGAGGGCTGGAGGTGTCAGGGAGGATCGGGTCAGGGAAGGGGGACATGGGGGGGAGGAGGGGGGAGGGGCTCTCATGCATAGTCTATGATATCCTCGCCAGTGGATTATCGTAAATAGTTACAGTTGTTTCAGTCGATGCTTTTATCCGAGTCGCTGCAACGTTGCAGTGGAAGATGACGTACACAACGGTTCCTTTCTGCTGAAACGTTTTTCTGTGTGAACACAAACGTCTGGATATATTAGACTAATGCATCCCTTTAGAGTAAGTACGAGCTCATTTTTCTGTTTTTGTTTTATTACATTGCAAGTCTCCTTTTAATGAGGGAAGTTACAAAAGGCTGAGTATAGTCAGTAAGTAGTGGATGACAACAAATAAACACCGAGCACGAACTTGTTTCCTGTACCCCTCCCCTCATTGCAAAGGAGAGAGAGAGAGAGAGAGAGAGAGAGAGAGAGAGAGAGAGAGAGAGAGGGTGGGGGGTGAGGAGCCTAACATCTTTCAGTATCCCAGGGAAATCGTTCTCTTTCTAATGTAAATAGGTGATAACAAGTCAAGGTTTTTCCTCTTGAACCAAGAATATATAATTAACAGGACCGACTATGAAACTTCCAAGAGTTCTCATACGGTAAAGTAAAATCATTTCGTCCATTCCAGCAACAATTTTACTTCCATTGTAGTCTTAAAAGCATGTTTACATAGACTTCAGACAGCAATACATTGGTACTTTACTTTTTACAAATCTTACAGTGTATTATTATTACCGTTATTTCTATATCAGTAAAATGGTTGATTGATGCATTCCTCAATTATGAGCATCAATATGAATTAGCGTTCCAAAAACAATGGTTATCAATGGCGTAAATGCACAAACACGCCTAAAATTATATTTATGCCAAATGAACCTTTTGATTAAAAAAATAAATCCTCGTAACTGTATGTTCATACAATCTACACACACACACACACACATATCAGATTCCCACTCAGAATCGTAGAGGCATTTCATAAAAAAAGGAAGTAAAAAGCAGATTTACCATCTACTTCGTGAGAGCTGTCACTAAGTAAATCATCGCCACTTAACATTACATAAACGAACAAGATTTGCCTGAGAGTCAGCTGCTATGCAATGAATAAGCAAGTGTTTTTCAGGGGGCATTTCTACAGCCGTTCGCCCCAAGTACCTCGTAAATTAACATTTCTTTTTAAACTTGCCATTAAGGACGACGTCAACAAGGGCCTCATGGCGTTGGCACCTGACATATATGATAGAAAAAAGTACAAGTATAAATAACAACAAATCGTGAGAGAGAGAGAGAGAGAGAGAGAGAGAGAGAGAGAGAGAGAGAGAGAGAGAGAGAGAGAGAATATTAAAATAGGGAGAGTTAAAAAAATAGAATTT
>NC_087208.1:5953710-5996210 GCF_015104395.2 Macrobrachium nipponense | reverse complement strand
GTTGGGCGGCAATTTTTGGACAGTAATAAAATCGTTATTGTTCATTGTAAAAATCAAGTAGGAGCATAGTTGGAATCCTCGCGAAATGTTCTACCAGAATAATGCTTTCTGTTCTCTCTATTGTTGAATAATATAACAGATGTTAGCATGGCCAGATATCCGGATCAAAACGGTGCCAGGTTAAAGCCATCCCCTATAAAATCTACATATATGGTCCGACTTTGATTCAGTTCGGTACAGTAGTTTCGCCGGTTATAACGAATATACACATATACATACATACATATATACATAAATAGTCCGACCGTCCTCTTTAGATATATAATATATGTATATATATATATATATTTACCTATATATATATATATATTATTATTATTATATATAGGATATAATATATATATAATATATCTTATATATATAGGGATAATCATCACATCACCGTGATTCCTATCAATTATTCGAGCTGCATATGTCCTTTAAATGTAATTCGTTCTACCTCGAATATATATATTTTCATATATGTTAACCGAAGGGGAATTTTTTAGTTGACGTTATCGAATATATATATATATATATATATATATATATATATATATATATATATATATGTGTGTGTGTGTGTGTGTGTGTGTGTGTGTGTGTGTGTGAGTGAGCGCGCGTGCATGCGTGTGAATATGTATGTATATGTTTGAACTCATTTCTGTATGCATGTAGGAATCTGAACATTATCGTCTCTAGGGAATTCCATGGACGTCCAAATATATTGGGCGGTTATTATGAATGATTCACTGTAGTATTTTTTTTTCAAAATCTAAAGCGACCATAATTTATACTTAGAAAACTACCAAAATGGTCAAGATTATTTTTTTATTGCTGTATCATATATTTTTCGGTACCTTAGACTCTCAGATTACTATAAAATTAAATCATGAACCACAGGATGAATTCCAATGTTTCAAAAATAACCTGAAAAAAAACAAAATTCAAAAGTACTTATTACATTCCCCTAAATTAACTTCTCTCTCTTTCTGCTTTTCATTTCCTTTAATTCAAACAAAAGCTGCGACGGACAACCACTAGAGCTCGAGCGTTCCAGAAGGCGAACTGGATTATCTTCGGAAAACGACTGAATGTCATGGAAAAGCGAAACCATCTTTTTCAAAGAACGCCCAATTTCCCTTTTGTTTTTCTGAGTACAAAATGCTGTTAAGCTTAGAAAATGTTTATTCCCATAGTTACTGTTAATAATGCTTTGCACGTTTTCAATCAAGCTGGATAGGAGAATCGAGGATATCCTCGAAAGTTCGTGTTTTGCACTTTTAAAATAGAATTCGTCCATATACATCACTTTAGATATGTTTCCCCAATGATAAACATTATTCTAATGATATTAAAGTATGCTATACTTTCCATTCGTTCAAATCTAATAATTGCAATAAACGAAAAACAAAATGATTTTATTGTCCAATTCTGACTTTGAAATGGGCAGAGATAAAGACTATGATACAAGGTAAAACAAATTGGGTGTAGACGACTTGGACAGAGGCTTTTGCATAAACCTTAATCCCCTCGACTCCATACAACTGTTATTCCATGGAGAAAATGAAACCCAGTAAGCATACGAGGTAAGTGAGAGAAACAAATTGCCAGTCAGTTCATAACAGGTTTTGATACGATAAGTAAAACCTTCATTGTATCTTGAGAGAGAGAGAGAGAGAGAGAGAGGCATAGGTATCACATCCATTATGCTATAGGCTTGAGATACAACGCTAAAATATTTTTATCTACCTTGCGTGTGTTGTGTGAGAGAGAGAGAGAGAGAGAGAGAGAGAGAGAGAGGAGAGAGCTAAATCACCATTCAATTTTGACAGTTATGGAAACCGGGAGAGGTGTGGAATGTGTTACAATGTAATTAAATCACAACACGGTTTCCATCACATTTGAATAAGGCTTTTCTCGGTGTTATGTATTTTCGCAAGGATTTCGTAATGTTATGGTTCAGAGTTGTGCATTCCTTTACTTTACGGAAAATTTGGCGGGTATCACAGACTGCCACAATCTGGCAAACAGATTTATGTTAGAAATACAAAATTCTGCCAAACATCGTGAATTTGTCGGTATGGCAGATGTACGATATAATTAAATGATATACATACATCACAAATTAATGTGTATATATATATATATGTGTGTGTGTGTGTAAATGTATATATATCTTGTAGATACAATTATTGAAATTCTTTAAGCTATTTTTTCTTTGACAATTGATAATTTTACATAAACCCACACATGCACTCGCTAGCGCACACACGTACACAAACACAAACATTTCCTTACTAGAAACAGCAAGAGTATATATATATATATATATATATATATATATTATATATATATATATATATTATATATATATATATATATAATAATATATATATTAGTTATATATAGTATATATAATATATATTACTATATATATATATAATATATAATATATATATATATAATATATAATATATATATAAAGAGATAAGAAAAACAACGTCCTTAAGTTCAAAGCAAAATAAAACAAAAAATCAAGAAATACGTTCCTGACACTTCCTTCTTCTCTTCTTCTCCTGAAATAGCTCAAATGAATGGAGTTTTCTGGAGAGTTTGGTGGTCGGTTCCTTGAAGTTCCCGATCGGGGGTCTGCAGAGATTCCAATGACGGCTTTTGAAGAGGAGAGAGTGACAGAAACTCGCGGCACAAATTGTGTCAATCCCTCAATTCTGTCTCTCAGTCTCTCTGTCTGGTTCAGTGTTGCTTGCAATTCCTTGTTAAGACTATTTCCCCCACCCACCGCACTATCTCTCTCTCTCTCTCTCTCTCTCTCTCTCTCTCTCTCTCTCTCTCTGTCTACTCACATCACTGCTATTTATTATTCAATAATAATATTTTGGTTTCCATGGTTCCACCCCACGACAGCTCGTAACAAAACTCTAACATTTACACCATACCCTTGTCCCCGCCCCTACCCTTTCTGCGTAACAGTACCGAAATCTGTGAATCGCTGCCATCAAAAGAAACGCTGTTTCTGAGCTCCTCGACATAGATCCTCTCTCAAGACAATACGCGAGAGAGGAAAGTTCTTGGAAACGCCATGACTTCCTTAAAGTCTGTAAGAAAGATCAATGTAACCTATATAACCAACAGAAAACCGAAGACACCGAAGCATCAGAAAGGGAAGTGGCTGAATCTAACCATCATAAGGAATGTATAGCGTTCTCCTGCGATTTATTTTTTACAGCGTTTCAATTTTGCTTAGTTTTTCCATGTTTGCTTTTCGATAAGTTTCATTTTGAAGGCTTCCTCATAGAGAGGTAAAGTCTCCTGCGTTCTCAGCAAGTAATTAGAGTTGAGGTCGCAAGTCCCACGCTTTTTTTTTGCTTTTTTCTTGACGCAGCAGCCGCTGGTTATCGCTTAAAGATGATTGGTCTTGGGGGCACTAGGCCGAGTGCAATCCTTGGACCAGGCCACGGTGCCGATTTGGGCTTAATGTATCCTTCCAAGGTGTACGTCTAGTCCTCTAGATTCTTTCCCCATATATATATATATATATATATATATATATATATATATATATATATATATATATAATAATACACACAGTGTGCAGACTCAGGCGTCCAGGCGTCCAAACGTTCTGCATAATAACTGCCACTTTCTATATACTGTACTGAGAAGAAAGGCCGCTTCGTCAATCCCCACGAATCAGCCTTACCTTAATTCCTCTCCTATATAAGACAGACGATCCCTTGTTCCCTTGGGTCGAATCACAACTGCGCAGGGACAGAGAGCAGGAGAGTCGCTCATCACTTTGCGAACGAGAAAAGAAGACCGCTGAATGAAAATGACCGACAAAACTGGTAACTGTGAATTCTTTGTGGAGGCAGCCCCGGGCACAGAAGCGTTTCCCCTCATTCCACGATTTACCTTATTCCATTTTTCTCTTGCTCTTTCTCTTGTGCCGACTCTTATTATTCCTTTCCTCTTATTCTTTCGCCTTCTGCTTCCTCTCCCTTCTTAATAACCTCTCGTGCCCCTAAAGGACGCTGATAAATTGGAAAGAGGAAGTAGAGGAAGAGGTTTAAAAGAGGAATACAAATCCACGGAAAAAGATCATGTTGTGAGTGTGCGGAGAGAGAGAGAGAGAGAGAGAGAGAGAGAGAGAGTTTAATTCACATATTTTCAGTTCTATGTTTACTTTTGAAATAACCAATATCATACGGATACTGCTATGACCGCTTCGATACAATTAAAAAAAAAAAAAAGCTGTAAAATATATCCATGAATAAAATATAAGGTTAGAGTACATTACAGTTCACAAAAGAAAGCAATTTTAGAAACAATACACAGTACTATGCTACTGTTTACGCTTCTGTTATCCACATACAATAATACATTCTCTTGACCTCCCATGGGGATAAATATGTTATTATCAGAAACACACAAGTATTAATATTTCAAATTTCAGAACGATTCATCTGGGGTGTATTTTGTATATAGCATACACACACACATACACACACACACACACACACACACACACACACACACACACACACATATATATATATATATATATATATTTTATATATATATATACTCGTATATGCATGTTTGATTTTAAATCAAGAAAAGGTAACAGCGTTGATAATATGAGCAAAGTTACAGCAGCCACGAAGGAAGAAAAGAGTGAAACGATGAGATGCTAAGAGGAAACACCGGACATGAAAAGAGTCTTGCCCCAAAATCCTCTTTTCCAAAACCTAGCGAGATAAATTCCCGATTCCCAGATAAACTAATGTTTTGGGAACGAAGTTCGCTCCGCAATGAATTGGTTGTCGGAATCGCTGGCTCGGAAGACCAAGCAATAATTATCAGATTTCAAGATCAGCGGAGATGGAGTGTGAGAAGAATAATAATGTCTCATTGGCGGCTACAGCTGTTGCTTTATGTAGGTATTTAGAGCCACTGACGACGTGACAACTGAGATGATTTTGTGGAACCTCAAAAAGTCAAGCGAGGATGCAATGCAATACTACCCCAAAACAATGAACCTTTTACTTCATTTTTTGCCTATTTATTTATCAACTTATTAATTTATCTTTTTTCTAATAACTGATCTCTTCTTTCTGTATTTCCTGTTATCTTCTGGCATTTCTTTCAAATGAACACCATATTCTTTGGAAGCTAGAGTTTCAAGTCAATGGCCCTGTAGACTTGTCCAGTATGAATAGGGTTCGTCTTCTGAGTAATATAGTAATAATCAAGAAAAACATCTACCAAAATTACCCCTGGAGAATATAGCATTATAAAAGTGAGTAATATATATCTGACTCATATATTAAGAAATTCATTAATGTTTTATGTGACTGTAAACCCTCGCTGACTTTCAAGACACAAGGATGAAAATATCAGCGCTGACAGAAAGAGCATTCAGACATGGAGAGAAACCTCGTTTGACTAAGTATGTTCTCTGTCTACTTAAAAATCAACTTAGAAGAGATGTAGGTTACTTTTAACCTGACAGGTATTTCTAGTAAGTCTAAATCCTAGTTGTGAAGGCATAAATCTACTTAGCTGTTATTTATATTGATGCAGCCCTGGTAATATGAATCGTCATCAACAGAATTTAAAAATATAAAGAGAAAATGATAGTATTCAACGTACTTATTTGGTATTGAATCTACTCCGTAATAAAACTGAACCCTTAATCACAAACCAGTATCACTAAAAGGTAACAGGCAGAGGTCCGAAATGTATTAAGTAAGTTATACGATATTTTAATTCTCATCAAAGTTGTCAGCATTTAAAAATGCAGTTATAAATAATGCTGTAAAGATAAAAGACCAATGTCTTCTTATCTTACTATTGCAAATGCTGGTCAACGCTTTCCTTACTGATATAGAATGAATAAAATCAAATACAGTCTCTAATGCACAAACGTACTCCGCTTGCAGCTGTATTGGTTAGAAAATAAAATAAAAAACGAAAGCGAGGAAAAACAAAGAAGACGGCATCGTCTTTATGACTACAAAAAGATACAGCGACCCTCTAATAAACTCACAGCCCAGTCAGCCGAGTTGCGGAAAATCAAGACTTAGATAACCTGGGAATAACTTCCAAGGGAAATCTCCGAACGAGAAACTGAGCAGAAAATCCACAGATCAAAAAGACCGCAAAAGTCATTGCGGTAAATCTGGCATGAGATATGGAACTCGAGAGCCACACTTAGATTCGTATATACGAGACAAAATCCTTCGCCAACTAAGTGAATTTAGGTGGCAAGGCTGATGGAGACCTCAGTTGGAAGGCGTGAGATATGACCTCAGAGGAACTTGCCAGATATAAACATCATTCTTTCGAAGCTGCGAGTAAGATGGAGCAGAGAGAACCGGATAAAATAGAGCTCTTACAAGAGACGTTTCTTCGGCTGATTTACGCGGCAGTGGAAGGAGAGGAGGGCTGAAATGCTCATGTGAGCAAAAGGCCAAGAAGAATAAATTGTGAATGAGTGAAGTCCACCTTCGAGGAGAGAGAGAGAGAGAGAGAGAGAGAGAGAGAGTGTTATAGGATTTATAGGTGTAAGTGATTTAGAAAGGAAATTATCTGGTGAGTCTACTGATTCAATACCGACAGGAAATGGAAACCCAAAACCTGTAGTGTTAGAGCTCCTGGACACAATCCTAAGGACGCTGAACTACAACAACAGTTTGGCATCGTTGCCAAAAATAGTCCACTCGTGATAAAAGGATGAAATTGAAGCAGAATGGAGCAGAATAAGTAATCGTTTTCAGATATTTTCTTACGTGCATGCTAGCTCTGAACTCAATTTTTGTAAGTCTGTGTCTGTTGTGGTAGAGAGATTGGGAGGCGGGTAGTTACAATATCACCATAAGAATTATCTTCTAAATTTCAGCAGGTAATGAGCGGTAACATTTTCGTAAGAATGACTGAAGTTTCCCTAATGTCGGTATTATTTAGCATGGGCATATGCTATGAAATAACGAAATAAAGGGCAGGAAATCGCCCTATCCGATTGCAATCACAACGATCGCATCGAAGATACTCGAGTCGGTACTTCTAGTGAGACTTCTCCCCTTTCTACACACCACTGACAACCAGTTCGGGTTTAAAGCAAACCACTCAACCGACACCTGCATCTACATTCTGAAAGAACTGCTGAACTACTACCTATCATCAGCCTCTCCTGTTTTCCTTTGTTTTGTGGATGTGAGAAAAGCACTTGACAGAGTAAACGACCTGAAGCTCTTCCTGAAGCTGCATAAAAGAGGCACACCCCTATATCTAATCGGCATTTTACATTGCTGGTTCTCCACACAGCCATTTTGTGTCAAATGGGGTAACGTATTATCGTACACCTTCGGCTCCCTAAACGGGCTTCGGCAAGGGGGCATTCTCTCTCCATACTTGTCTAATACGTACACAGATGCCTTGAATGTCAAATTGAACTCACTCCCAATCGGATGCACAGTCAATGAAACAACTATAAACAACCTCTGTTACGCCGACGATATGGTTCTGATTTCCCCATCAGTGCAAGGTCTCCAATGACTCATCGACACTTGCCTCCAATATGCAGAGGAATTTTATATAATCTACAACGAAACCAAGACCCAGTGCATGTCGCTGCTCCCGAGATCGCTTAAGCATGTTGCAGAACCACAAATTTTCCTCGGAAACCATCGGCTGGAATTTGTGCACGAATTTCCGTATTTGGGTCACATTATCACCGACGGCCTAAAAGATACGGTAGACATTGAACAGAGGCGTCGTATAAACTATGTGCAACTGGCAACATGATTGCAAGGAGGTTTGCCTTCTGTCACCGAGACGTGAAACTACTGTTCTTCCGCTCGTACTGCTACAATATCTATGGGTGTTCCCTCTGGACGAACTATACCCGAGAGACCATGAGACGTATCACTGTTGTGCACAATGACATTTTGAGACGCCTCACAAACACTCCCCGCTACCGCTCCGCCACACTGATGTTCATAGAAAACCGCCTGGACAATTTAAAAATTATTGTAAGTCGAACAATGTGTGAAACAGCAGCAACTCACTCATACAAAGCATCCTAAGGAGTGAAGCAAGAAGAAGATCTAAATTGTAGGAAAGATGGGAAAATGAGGCCTTTGCCTAAAGGACTTAATCTCTGTATTGGCAAGATGTCATCTGCAGATTCTGTCATTATTATTATAATATTATTTACTGCTGATATTTTACATTTTCATTTTTTGCTGTGAATACTATCAAGTTAAAGTTTTTTTACATTCAATTTTCGTATTTAGCCCTGTGGACCTGACTACTGTAACCACCTAAGGTCTCTAGTTGAAATTTAAGTTATATAATCTGTGCGCCAACTGTTATAACTCTCAATGCATTTTTTTCTTACCAATATTATTACTGTTATTACCAGTATTATGATTACTATCTCTTATGCTACCTCAGCTGTTTTGTGGATAAGTGCCGATTATTCATTTTTTTATCATGTTGTCTCATGTATGTAGATTGTGTATGTTACTGTCTGTATTTTGTATATTCCATGTATGCCGTGAGTTGAAATAAAGGATATTATTATTATTATTATTATTATTATTATTATTATTATTATTATTATTATTATTATATTCGATAGCAATCAGGGAAAATTCATGGATCAGGATATGTTAAAGAATCTCCTTTGTTTTAAAATTGTCCAAAGTCCAATGCCAGGTGACGCAAGGAATCTCTAATATTCCTGCTGCTCATGTCTGTCCTGTGCTTCATCTTTCACAGATCTCCACTGATCTCAAGCGGCCCTTCTCATTCCAGCCTACATCATATACTATTTTCCAACGGGTTGTGCAAACTATCTCCATCTACCTTTCATCATGTTCTAATCTACATAAGGAGCTTCAATAATTTCTAATTCTATCCTTCTGTCATTTACTACTTCTTCTATTCCTCTTGAAGCTTTACTCTTTAATTGTCAAAATATCATTTATATAAATTCATTGCTGACAATACTGATCGTACTAGGTTTATGCATCATCTCACTTCCGTATGAAATTTCAGTATATTAGAAAATAATCATAAATTTCTAACTCGCATCAGTGTTATTACTATGGATGTGACGATATCCACCTGCAAAATGAATGATTCAACTTCACCCTGGAGGGTGGACGTCCAGTATAGAGCAAAATCGTTATATATATTGAATGCTCACGAGCAACTACCCACATTACGTCCCTTGATTCCAAGACTAACTCACTCTCTTCTCTGACTCTCGGCCACTATTGCGACTCCTGCTGCTTGTTCCAGACGCCTCCAATTCAGTGGTGCCATCATGCTTATCTCCTCCAAGACTTCTCTCTCCCTAAATAGCAACGCTGAGTTTATTTTGATAACGAATAAGGAACGCCCTCTATCCCTCTTGTTCAGCGAGGCTCTGTCTGGCAGCATTAACAGGTTTAAGAATTCTGTTTTCTAGAATGAAGGGATGATTTGTATTTGAGATAGGATTTAGTTATGGGCGAAGGCAATACAGTCCAAAAATAAGTATGCGGCCTTATTTTGTTGTCTTTGTTTGAACTAGCAATCTGTGCAAGTATATTTGATTTTTTTACCAAAACTACACTCACAGCAAACACCTCAATGATTATATAAGTTCACCAACAATGTCTATAACTTAGTTTAATCAGACCACTGAGCTGATTAACAGCTCTAATAGGGCTGGCCCGAAGGATTAGATATTTTTACCTGGCTACGAACCAATTGGTTACCTAGCAACGGGACCTACAGCTATTGTGGGATCCGAACCACATTATATCGAGAAATTACTTCCTTATCACCATAAACAAATTCCTCTGATTCCACGTTGGCAGAGCGGGGAATCGAACTCGGGACTACCGAATCGGTAGGCGAGCACGTAAACCACTCGTCCAACGAGGAACTGTTTATGTCTGTAAGAACGAGTTAAAAGAAATAAAAGAAAACGACTGAATGTATGTGTTGGTGAACGAAATTTATTGAAATAATTTGATCTTCATGCAACCCACAAGCTCCGACACAATGCGTATCAGGAAGGCTACAATAACGCATAAGTAACTATATCGTGTCAGCTACTTGCATAGTCAAACACACCGAAAAACAATGAAGCCCTCAAAATTCCTTCGACCACACGCAACATAACATGCATGTTAGATATGTTATCGAAAAGTTTTATCTGAATTTCTCGATGAAGTTTAGTGCTTTTCCTGTATATTAATTTTGGCTTCGACTACAGTTATAGATACTATGTCACATCATTACTGCAGTCAAAACTGATCATAATCCGAGAGGTTATTATCAATGCTCAGAGACAACAAAGCTAGTTACATGAATCACACAAAACCTATTGTTTTAAAATGTGGTAAGGCATTTATTTAAAAATAAAATACAATTCAATCGTCTGAATAACCGAAATACCATAAAACTATATTCCATAAAAAACAAGGAGATAAGAAAGAAGAAATGTCAAATAAATCACGGCGAGATAAATTAACTCAAGTAGTCTTCCATAAACAATAAACTGCTGCAACGAAGGGAGGGTAAATGAAATTATTGACCGTAAAGTCATCAGGATCCACTTTCGGAAATAAATGCCTCGCATATTAACCAGCTCGGAGCAATATGACTTGGAACCGACTTCATCCAGTAAAATGCAAATATCACAATTGGGGACAGAGCTCTCATTTCCTAGTTGGGGTGAAGAGGGCCAAAGCGGAGGTATGAGTCATCTCAACACAGGAGACGTTGGGCGCCTGTGGGTATCTTGGGGAGTTGGCATACTCCAAAGATTATAATTATGGAAGTATTATGTATCTCAGAACTCATTGGCAAATCACACAAAATATCAGAGCTGATGTTACAGATGACGGTTTAAACCTTGCTGGGCCGTAAAAATTAAGTTTACCTTAGTTTATCCAGACCACTGAGCTGATTAACAGCTCTCCAAGGGCTGACCCGAAGGATTAGATATTCTTAAGTGGCTACGAACCAATTGGTTACCTAGCAACGAGATCTACAGCTTATTGTGGGATCCGAACCACATTATATCGAGAAATGGATTTCTAATCACCAGAAATACAGAAATACATTCCTCTAATTCAACGTTGGCAGAGGGGGTAGAACTCGCGACTCCCGAAACTGTAGGCGAGCACGTAAACCACTCGTCCCCGTAAAAAGTAAGGCAATATAGTTTTAAGCAACAACTACTAAATGCACAAAATTTTACGTTTGATAAAATATATTCATGATGGTATGTCAATGGATAGGCAAACGAGTGAGGCAAAAAGGTTAGCGTTGGAGATGATAGATGGATCAGAGTACTCTGAGATGGTTAGGTCAGGTCGAATAAAATGAGTATAAAATTCACAGTCCGCAAGTTCTAGGAGCGTAAAGGAAGGACATAGAAAGGATGGATGGGTGACGTGTAAGCAGTGATGAAATAGGGGGCCAGATATGAGAAACTTTGGTAAAGGGTTTAACATAAAAACATGTGCTTAAGGAGCTCAGTTAAGAAACTAAACAGAGAACCATTAAAATCGTAACATAGGGTATGAAGGTGGCCTTAAGTATTGTTATGAAATATGAAAACAGGAGCAGAAGAGCTCTTACTGTCTCAAACGGAATCATGGCATTTGGGAAATTCCGCTACACGTGTGTTTCCTGCTCTTCATCTTCCACATATCTTCACTTATCTGCAGCCTCCCTTCTCGCAATGCTTATCCAAGCAGGTCTTGCTCTTTTAATTCTTCTTGTGTCCACAGGACCTCAGCTGACACTATCACATACTATTCTCCCAGGGGTTGTAATACGGACATGTCAAAGTCATCTCAATCTTTCTTTCATCATTACTCATCTACTTAGAGAACTTCCATAATTTACCTTATGGTATCGTTTTAGCTCTAATAGTATAGCAAAACAGATAGTACTAGACTTATGTATAATGTTACTTTCTGTTTGATTTCCAAACCTTTCTCAACCTGTCGATTTTTTTATTTATAGTTTTTCAGTCTTCCACTAAATTCCAACAATAAAAGAGAAAAGTTCCTAAAATTTGAAAGCTTCAGCAAAATGAATCCTGTCTGTAGCCAAGGTTACTTGAGACGTTTGTGAATAGTCTTTTGCTCATTTATCAAATTTCTTCTGTTGATATTCAACTTGATTCTCAGTTTGCTTGGTACGTGATACGTGCTATTAAGCAAGTTTTGCTGGTATGTTTGCTGATTTAAATAACACTGCCTTCATTCAAATTGAAATTTTGTTAAGTTTTCTGTCATTAATTCCCAACATTCCCTCTCTTCCATCTCAGGACACTTTTTTTTATTGTAAAATCTATGAGATGGGCTAACTATTTAAGAAGAATGACATACTGACAGCAACAAGACCTTTTATAATAATGCCTTTTCATGAGCAAGACATACCACCAGGGACTTTTAAATTCCATACATTATCGTACACTATTTCTTAAAACAAATATTTCATCTGCTCAACTCCATTCCATTCATTTCTTTTATAGCGAGAAGTCGCCTGGATGATCTAAAAGGAACATTTTGAGTTATCGGGTCTCCGATTTGACGTTCCAGCCTGATTTCAGTTCTGGGAAATGACCCTCTCAAGTGAAGAGAGAAAATTATCATTTGTGCACCACCTGACAGGTTTTTTATTATAATGTACGTTTGAAAAGATATATTTTTAGATAGTTTCTAAAAGAGTAAAATGTACTGAGCTTTCCCAGCAGGTCTCATGATTTCTCGTTAAACTAGAGTATTTACGGCATGAGAAATCAACGCTCGAATTTCTTTGAATGTAACAGTACCTTTCACGGATATAATTTCTATATATATATATATATATATATATATAATATATATATATATATTTTATATACACATATATATGAATGGTAAAAATTTTCTTTTACAACAGAATTTCCATCTAATAAAAAGAGCTCATAAAAACGCCAAAATATAGAAAGAAAGTACTATATTTCAGAGACTGCTGTCTCTGTCTTCATGTAGGTAATGAATGAGAAAAGTTACAGAAAAGGCGCGCTATTTATACAAAGAGATCCATTGACAGGTGAGCAGTTTTTAGGTCACCCCTACTGATAGTTCCTCTTCAAACCTCTTAAGAGTTGGTTGAGGGAAGATTTTAACAAAGTTATTTGAATCCCAGGCGCCCTCTGAGATGTTCATTACCTGTCATTGTTTAATCAAGGCCGTGTCTATCATCCGGCTTATATATATATATATATATATATATATATATATATATATATAATATATATATATATATATATAATATGTCATATCGCATTACCTGATTCCTAAACTATATCGAGCTACAAATGTCCTTTAATATCTAATTCGCTCTACCTCGGAATTAATATATTTTCATATATGTTTAACCGGAGGGGGAATTTATTCGGCGATAATAGAATTGCCGGCCGATGGGCACGAAACCATCGTCATCTTCAATTCCAGGACTGGCAGTGAAGCCTTAGCCCCACCCCGCCACCGCAAGAGGATATAAGTATATGCCGCCTCCCACCATCTATATATATATATATATAGATATATATATATATATATATATATATATACATATATATATATATATATATATATATATATATATATATATATATATATATATATCAGTTGCGTAATCTTCGTGCAGTGATGTCCGATTAAGCGGCAATTTTCTTAATCCGAAATTCCTAGAATTTCTCAATATGAAAGGCAACCTGACTGAAGTCGTGAGACTGAAAACGCCAGTTAAATCATCATCTAACTTCTCTCTATTGGGTCTCAAGACTAATTCTGACCAATCGCAGCTCGAAATAGACTCTTCCGGGTATTTGATTCTGTCAATGGATTTGTAAACTACCGATGGTTGTGTTTTCATTGGCTCCTGGATGAACAATATTTAGGCCTGATCTAGCGTTGATTTATGAATGATATCGTTATCTTACATTTCAGTCAGACACATGCAAGTGAAAAAAATGATGACTAAATTACGCTTCTTTGCATGCAACGAAAATAATAACAGACTTTGGTTTCATTTCCATGTTACAAAATGAAGAAAAGAGTAAATACAAAATTAGCTCCACATTCATTTCCACGTTGAAAGTAAGGAAACTGAATGGAATTTAATTATGGTATACATGATTTTTATGTCAAATAGAAACAGAAATGGACAACTTATGATTTTTGTTTGCCGTGTAAATAAATAGTTTTTCCTGCCCCATACACTCCCACGATCATCTGTGGAGATTTGAGCATGGAGCCAACAGCCTTATGACAAAAAGCAGCTTTCTTTCTTTCTTTAAGTCTTTTCAGCTGAAAACTTATGGACTGAGTTAACAGACTATAAACCCAAGAAGGCTCAAAAGGGAAATCAGTCTGCAGAGAGATAAATTATAGGAGTGTCACAAATATAAAATTACGGGGAATAGAAAATAAAAAAGATACACCTAAAGCTGGAGAAGTCAGCAGAGGGTAGGAATGAACGACACAGTGTTTGCAGCAACATCCTGCCCAGTGTTGCGAGCCAAAGCATTTGCCGTCTTAGTACATTTTATGCAACAAACATCAAGAACTCACTTTACGTCTATGTTACAGTGTTGAAAGACTACATTAACTGTCTAAGAGTCTGAGATGAGAGTCAGCACCAGGAGATCACACTGGAGGGCAGGACTTCAAACAAGGAAGGAGAAAAGTGAAAACAATTAGATATGGTAGTTCTCATAAACTTTCAACAATCCTTAGGACTATGGCGTGCTCGATAATTATGGGTGATTACTGGCCCCAGAAGCCATTAGTGTACGGCCTTGAGCACTGAGCCAGGTGCAATATCCTTTTTCCAAATAATTCTCATCCATCAATTATTATTCAGACGATCCACCAATACCTGACTATCGATCAAAATAAGAATAGGGAAATCAATGTGTGATTTACTATTAACAATAAATGGCAATACAATTGTAATAATCGTAGCTTGTAAAAAATACTAGCTAGAATTAGGCAGAGAGAGAGAGAGAGAGAGAGAGAGAGAGAGAGAGAGAGAGAGAGAGAGAGAGAGAGAGAGCACCTTTCAACTCACTTGATTGGTCCTTGAAACTCAGTCAGTTCTGAAGACTCACCTGAAATGGACGAAAAATATCTCAGTCATTTATACAGAAAAAACAAAATTCGTAGCAATGGAAAACAAAGATTATATAAATAAGCATAATGAACACTAATATTATAAAACCGCAATACAAAAACAGCTGTTGTAATAAATATTACGAATTCGGGAGAAAAATTATATCTCCTATATTATAATAGTATTTCCTCATATATAAGGTTATCAGTAGTCTAATATTACCAGTATTAAACTATAGGAAAAGAAATTTACTAAATATTTCATTTTACAGAAGAAAAACATATAAAAAACTGATACAATGTAAAGTTATGAGCGTTACCTCATACCACACAGTTTTAGTTAAGTCTGTCTGCAGTGGATGGTCATGTTCTCATGCCAGTCCCGAGCTCGAATAGAAAAGGGGGTTGAAGGCAGGTTAAAGACGCAGCAAAAATTTCCACCTAAAAGCCAAAGAGACGCTGGTTCAGGTCACAACTTGGAGGGGTGATCACTAAAGGATGAAATGCAACGTTGGCACACATACATGCATCTGCGACAATAAATGCTGAAGCTTGAGACAGAAATTGGTGGTGGTGATATCACAAAGTCAGTTAATCAGTCCTAATATCTAGCGTAATCATAAATTATAAGCTTAAAAAACTGGTTTTGACTACAATTACTTATATGGCGAGCTCACTAATCTGCACGTATCGGCATCATATGTATAACATAATACACCTAGAAATTGTATGTTACTAAACTCTCTCTCTCTCTCTCTCTCTCTCTCTCTCTCTCTCTCTCGTGCCTTGAATCGAATATAGAATTTAGGCCAAAAGCCAAGCACTGGGACCCATAAGGTCATTCAGCGCTGAAACGGAAATTGACAGTAAAAGGTTTGAAAAGCGTAACAGGAGGGAAACCTCGCAGTTGCGCTATGAATCAATTGTAAGGCGAGAGTGGAAAGTAAGGTGGAAGAAAGAGAATATGAAAGGAGGCAGAGTAAAGGGGAACGATAGAGGTTGCAGCTAAGAGTCGAAGGCACGCTGCAAAGAACCTTAAGTTATGTCTACACGGTGCACTAATGGTACCAGCCCCCTACCGGGCTCTCTCTCGTATCAAAAATATAGAGCAATGCTCCAAATGTTGTCACACACATTGCTCTTTTAATAACTGTGTGGAAGGCAGACAGACTGATCAAAGATACGTAACAAAAACAGAAGCGACGGGTCAAATAATAAACTGCAAAAAAAAAAAAAAAAAATAAATAAATAAATAAATAAATAAATAATTTCTCAGTAAACAGAGCATCACCTAACCGAAATCTCACGTAATAGTTTTCTTAAGTCAGCGCTCCGTCGCTAGACGGAAACCTGGGAACCCGGAAATGACAGCTTGTTGCAGCACCGTTTATAAGAGGATTTGACAGAAATCCCAACTCCCAGGTGTTGTGGTGTGCGCGGCACATGAATAAATTATGTGTAACGATTTATTGTATCTCGTTCCTTCAAGGTAATGAGGAAGATCAGCCTGCAATGTAGCTGTTGTCCAAAACATTTCATCATACACACGGAAACGAGTGTATCAGACGGAATGAGAGATCTAGATAGGTGTGTGTATGTGTATTTATTGTCACAGGGCAGGCTGGGATATAAGATTTAATTCGGAAAATCTGGAGGAGCTGGCTCTACTTTAAATTCTTTGGAAACGAAAACACTATTAAGGGGAGCCTACCTCATGTGAGCAGAAAATAAAAGTATGTATCCTTGGTAAAACTATAACAAAATACTTTCAAAGGGATTGAAGGTAAACATATTATGTCCACTAGAAATATAATTCACTAAGGTAAGCAGAAGAATAACAAAATTACTGGAGCTTTCGCTGGCTCCGTGCACTGTATCACTACTGAATTTTAAACACAATATCAAGAACAAATGTGCCACTGGGTTGCAAGCAAAACCCTAAATCTAGTGAGTAAATATGGGGCAGAAATTAACGATCGAGCTCTTAAAGATAACAAGGATTGCTCCGACTGAGATATGGGGTATCTTGTCCCGAAAATGGCACTGGCAGTAATTGTGTTGAGTGGCACTGTTGAGCTACAGAAGACGACACTCAACGGGGAAATCTACACGAATCTACAAAGCAGGTAACGTTGTAACACGCGGAATGACAACAGGGAAACTTACGTAACTGATCAATGCTCAAATGGAAAATGCCAAAAACGATAATCATCAAATTATTAAATGAATGCTAAATTACTCAATTACTGTAAGTATGACCAACAAACGGTCTTAAGAACACTTTCGCAATAAACTAAAAGATGTCACAAATGCTGGTAAAAGTCACTGGGGTCTTTGAAGGAGACAGGATAATAGGATCAAGGATCATGGGAATAGGAGAACTGGGGGAACAAGGAAAGAGTGCAAGGAATAGGAGGTGAGGGCCCACAAGACTTGAATAGAGTTGAGCCAGAACGTCAGAGGAAGTCCTTCGTCGCTTGCAGTTCTTCACCAAGGGAGCGCTCTGGATTTCACCTCATGCAGTGCTTAGGTAACTTCAGGGTGACAGCTCCAAGGAGTTGTCAGGATCGGCCGTCGAGGAAAGTCCCGTTCCCAGACGGTATAGTAGACGAGTAAACTATCCGGTAGGATCTTGGCCAAGACAGCAGTATAGGGCATAGTTTGTTTGTTTGCATGGTGCTTTTACGCTGCATGGAACCAGTGGTAATTCAGCAAGGGGACCAACAGCTTTACGCGACTTCCGAACCACGTTATATACAGGGCATAGCGCCGGGTAAGTAGGCTATGGTGGATTGCGATGTGAGAGGGCACGCCGGCCCAGATATGACCAGTTCGGGTGTTGCGGGAAGTCGTGTTGTTGACATCTGTCAGAATAGGTGAGACATCTATCCATCTATATGTATGTATGTATGTTTGTATGTAAGGTCAGAATCGGTATAGACTTATAGCGTCTCTGTTGGCTGACTTGATAGCGTCACTGTCTGTCCTAATTTCGTTCCCGTCCACTTGGACGGTGGTTCGATCCCATGTGGGGACGAAGTTATTATCAACTAAAAATTCCCCTTCGGTACATATATGAAAATATATCAATTCCGAGGTAGAGTGAATTTAGATATTAAAGGACATTTGTAGCTCGAATGATATATAAATGAATCACGGTTCGATGTGATAATTATTCATACATATATATATATATATAATTATATAATGTATGTATGTTATTTATATATTGTCACATATATCGTGACCTTTTTATTCATCAGCATTAAGCCACAAATTTCGTTTAATGCCTAATTTAGTATAGCTCGTTAATAACTTACGCCCAAGAGGAATAATAAGTGGTAATTGCTTAGTCAACAGTGGGATTCGAACTGCCGATTAGTTGCGAAACAACGATTGTACAATAAAAACAACCATTGAGCAATCAAACAATCGCAAGTTGATTTTGTATATATATATATATATATATATATACATATATATATATATATATATATATATATATATATATATATATATGTATGTATATATACATATATTAAGTCGAGTGAATTACTCAGAAAGGAAAGTCCACTTCTTACATACGAGATGATATTGTCTGTAGTTAGTAGAGCAGAAGTGAATAACAAATAAATGAAATATGAGCAAAATGATGAATACTATATGATCAGGCATAGAACATTACGTCAGAATATCCAAGCAACGAAGTTTGAAGCCGGATAGCACAATATCAGCGAAAATACCACTAAATAAGTTGATAGTCCCGTTGAGCTTTCATTAAACAAAAGACAGACATTTCCAATACAAAACCTAAAAGAAGATTAATAAAAGACATTTCCTAAAATGAACTCCCTCATCAACAGAAACAAAAGACATAATTCTGCAATTCACGGAGATGAGTTACATGGAAATATCTACCGTCTTCAAACAATGCAATGAGGAAACACTGGCTAATAAATGGAAGGTTACCCACTCATTAAAACTACCTTCCTGGACGGAAAGAAGTAGAACAGAAGGTAAGTCTGGTCAGAACTTCATCTGAAGCCATCAAGAAATGTCGCCCGGAGTCGGCAAATAAGCCCATGAAACATCCAATGGGGGATAGGGTCTAGCAAACTCACCCCAATATTTGCATGCTTAGAAACTGGGGGTAACTTCTACTGAGACCTTTCTCTATAAGAATGAAAAAGTAATATTAATATATATGTATACACACATATGTATATGTATATATATATATATATATATATATATATATATATATGTGTGTGTGTGTGTGTGTGTGTGTGTGTGTGTGTGTGTGTGTGTGTGTGAGTGCGCCTATGCAATTAAAATATCACATTTTGAATTTTCATAACATACAATTCCACGGAGTATAAGCTCAACTTCTTTATATCCAAATATCCCCTGAAATCCCTCAAAAAATTTAAATTGGAAATAACGCGAGTTCGAAGGTCAGCCCTGGAAATGGGAGATTCATATTTCTATTTCGTATTTGGATTTTCAAAAGAGAATTGGAAAGACAAAGACAAAAAGGGAAAGTGCTGAAAACATTGCCCTAAGGCATCCTTCAATTTTTCACACGCGTCAAGAAGGGAGAATTCAGTGTTGATGTTTGGCAGGAGAAAATCTCAAGAAAGAGCGAGAGGGTCCCTGGAGTGAATAAAGGAAGAGTCAGCAGGTGAAAACCAGCAACAGAACTGATGCAGATGGCAACAATGAATAAAATGACAGTTCATGATCATACCTTCATAAAGACAGCAAATTGAAAATGATGATAATGAGGATGAGGAAGTATTATGCACAAGCGATTCATCTTTCATGCATGAGTTAGAATAAATATAGCAGCGAGTTCTGACTTATGCTTGCTCTGGAATTACCCCCTGCTTTGGAAAACATCCTTACACAGCGAGAACAGACCCCGGTTAAACCCATGAAAAGGAGGTCATTTAGCCAGTTTCTGGAAAAATCTACTACATACGCTTTTGTTCAATCCCAAGGAAGTGTGTTTGTGTTTACAAATATTATTCATTATTCAACCATCGTGACTTTGTTCTTACAAATATTTTTCATTATTCAACCATCGTGACTTTGTTCTTACAAATATTTTTCATTATTCAACCATCGTGACTTTGTTCTTACAAATATTTTTCATTATTCAACCATCGTCGAGTTTATGTATCATTAACCGGAATTGCCTCAACAGATAATGAAGTTCAGCACAAAAATCAAAAATAAGCAAAGTTACGGACAACTGCTGTTAATTACTAGGGAAAATAATGAAATACAATTTTAGTGTCAACTATCCGTTATTTCATATTAACTATATGCGTACTCAACATTGCACTTTGCAAAATGTCAAAGTATGCCGCATCTGACTCATGGTCAAAGTATTTAAAAGTACTTTTTTTGAAAATCACGAAGCGCCAACGCCACCAAACTGGACTCGTACCCAGATCCAACGTAAAATCTCATCAACCCTTCTTAGTCAACAAACCAGTCCTCCAAATTTTGCATGGGATTTTCTTGACGGATATCAGAAATATTGCGTGAAGAGAAAGACAGAGACACCAATACATAACCATAACTTCCGTTTAACTTCGTTGGCGGAAGTCATTAAATCATTAAAACCTGATGACATGGGCAGTCAGGACCTGATATCACACCTACTAAAAGAGTGAGGCTCAAGTATCGACCTAATTCTGGCCTTCGTCCACCGCCAACGACGTGTGTGAAGCCTCACTTCCCGACCGTGAGATTCTCTTTGACATCGCGTGATGTTTATGGCCGATGAAGGAGAGGTCGTAAACATGGCTTGGCTCCGCTGAAAACAAAACCTTCGAATTTCAGTTCTTAAAATAAAACCCTGCGAATATCACAGGCTTCAGTAAATGGCAATATGGTGTCGGACCTACATATAATTGGATTTATGATACTCCTTACCTAAGCGAACATTCACTTCGTTCTTCTTTAGCGAAAATTAATATCCCGATGCTTCCGTCCCAAGCCATTATACTGATTGTTTCGCCGAAGCAAATATTATTTCATTGTAGACTCTGTTACATCTACAGATACCACAAACTTATTCGTCATTTCTCAAATCTAGCATGAGAGCAATTGTACAATAAAGATGGCATCCTGTAGCGCTTTATATCATCAGCCAAAAGTACCGAAGCACAAATAAAAATAACAACAATGACTTGCCTTCATCAATAATAATATACTTTTATGAAATGGCGAGCTAAATCACGGCAGTTTTCACCAACCTCACCTGCATCTGAAGACTTTTGCTGTTGCAATTTTATTCACATCTCTTTTAAATATACTGACTGCCATGCGGATTTACATTCGGTGTGTGGCTTATTTATTCTAATCTTGTGAGAGCGTGTGTACGCCCCTTCAGTCTTATGTCAATGGAACGGCAATTCCGCCCTGCTAATTACTTTAATTGACCAAAATTAGCTGCAAAGCGCTTGCACGCATACCGGAGAGAAAGATTAAAGGAACACGAAGACAGCAACATTAAAAGAAATTGAACTAAGACACTGGAGAGAGAAACTGGGATACTGAATGTATAAACCAACACTGAGACCGACGCAGCGACACACACACACGCACACACACACACACACACACGCACACATACACACACACACACATATATATATATATATATATTATATATATATGTGTGTGTATATATATATATATATATATATATATATATTTTGATATATATATATCTGCGCGAGAGAGGTACAAATGAAGTTAGATTAAGTAGAGTCACTGCACTTAAAAACACCAGGTCTAGACAAGTTTATGTGCACATCGTCCCTACCCACACACACGAATACAAACATGCAGTTCTCTACTTTACTGCCAATTTAGTGGGAAATGATATACCAACTGTCAAAACACGAATGGGAAGAAGTTAATCAAAATATACTCGTACAACGCGTATGTGGTGATGTCCCACCGTAAATAGTTTTTTTTTTTTTTTTTTTTTTTTTGAGTAGCAGGATGGTAAGCAGTTCAAAAGAAAGGACAATATTCTTATTTATTCCTTTACTGTTTAAAAAATTATTGTCATATGTATGAAAACTTAATATTTACTTCTAGAGGATTTAGTTTTTCTAACATTTCTCCTTCAGCTGGATTCTTTTCGAAGATAATTTCATGTTAATATAAATTGACTTTTTTCATATTTCACATTATTATTAACCTCTCTCTCTCTCTCTCTCTCTCTCTCTCTCTCTTTCTCTCTCTCTCTTTCTCTCTCTCTCTCTCTCTCTCTCTGTCGGCTTCAACAGGGATATCTTTGCATATCTTTTCTGAAGATGAATATTCGTTTTATTTACATATTTGTTTTTATTTATTTATTTTACTTATATTAATTAGGTTTGGGTTGAGTCTCCTCAGCAGTTGAGACACTCGGCGTCTTAGTTTGTTATCATATGAAGGTGTTTTTGAACGTGGTCGACGATGACATTAAGCCGAGTTATCTTGATCGTATTTCTTCGGCGTCAGACCAGTCTTCGCTTTCTTCGCTTTCTTATTTATTTGACGCTTTCTCACCCGTAGCTCTTCTCCTGAGTCCTCTGACACAAAACAAACATGTTCATCGCATAAGAAAGAAAGAAACGATATAAATAGTGAAGTAGCTGCCTCAGTCTTCAGTTGCTCTCGGTTGGTGATTATTTATTTTTTTATTTTATGTTTGGATAAGTTTCAGGAGTGAGAAGAGAGACTTACTGTTCTCCATTGTTGCTATTTTCAATGTTGCATTTTGCTGGTGCTTTAGGGAAGTTGCGTGCGGATATTGGGCTGAATGGAAAGGAGGAATATCAGCTGCGTGTGTTTGCAGGTGTAATTATGGTTGCTTATGAGTGAGGATTTGTAGTTGCGTCAGTGGGAGGGTAATCAGAATTGTTGCTGCAGGTTGATTGATATATATGTATGCTTCACGGGCAGATGGGATATATGAACTTTGTGAGGATTCTTCTGCTACACAAGTATTTGGGGACCGTTATCACATGCGTACATGGGTGAAGAGTCGTTGCTCCTTTGGGACTTCAGGTTGGTGGGCATATGCCCAGGGTAGGGGGCGGGGCATTATGTTCTATGGGTGGACAGAACTGTTGCACTGATGTCTGGAGAACTGTCATTGCACAGGAAGATAGTTAAGGGTGACATAAAGGTGGGAGGTTGAGGTGGGTGTGGGGAGAAGGGGAGGTCACTCATTGGCTTTGGGTGGGGAGATAAAGGTCATGATGGGTGTGGTGGCTTTTGGGTGATGTTGCTGATGATGAGCATGCAGATCGCGATGACAGGCTTTGTTTCTGAACTGTTATCCGGATGTTGTAGAAATGTCAAGGAATTGATCTCTTCTTGATTATTTCAGATTTGTCTTAGATTGTCCACGAATTGGGTGTGGAGGGAGAGGGGGGGGGGGGGGCCCTCTTGGGGAGACGAAGAGAGGGAGAGATCCACCTTTGAATAATTGCTGCTATCTGCATCAAAGCCATCATCGATTTTGAACATATATTTTGACCTCAAGTATTCAGGGAAACTAATCTCAGACCACGGCCGGAATATTTATAGAGGCTACAGACCTCTTGTTGTCGTAAGTGAATAACATCTCGTCCTGATGCCTTCAATGAACTGATATCTGATTGATGTCTTTTCATGCAGTTCAATATCTTTTCTATGGCTTTCGATATTCTTATAATTATGTAACATCTTTTCCTAGTGACTTTTAATGGAGAAAAGTCTCTTTCTGGAGCCTCTGAATGGAGTGACATCTCGTCCTTGTGACGCTAGTATAGCAACATCTCATTCAGGGAACTTTAAATGGAGTGACATCTCTCCCTAATAACTCTTTCTGGTAAACGCTCTTCGTAGTGTCTCCCTCTGATGTGACATCTATTCCTGGTGTCTTCTTATCTTATCTAGTTTCTCGTCTTTTTCTTGAACACCTCCCGAATTTTTTCAGAACTTATGAAATACAGTACTTAACTTGCTACTGAGCCTTTGTGCTGATTGATAGGAATTACATTTAAAAGAGGCTTTTATAAACGCAAAAACCAAATTGTTTTGTTTATACTAATGTTCTTGCTTCTTCCTTGTGATTCATCCCCAAGCTTGTGACTCTCTCTCTCTCTCTCTCTCTCTCTCTCTCTCTCTCTCTCTCTCTCCAGACTCTTACAGGGTATCTCCACAAATCATAAGAGTTGTATATTGGTTTTATTTATATGCCTGCTGGTAGATGTTTACTTTACTACCAGACTTAATTGATTTATGGCGTGTCTTCTTAACAAAGCAGAGACTCGGCGTCTTTGTTTGCCATCTCATATGTAGGCGTTTTTGAAAGCGGTCGACGATGACATTAAGCCGAGGTTTCTATCGTCTTTCCTTCAGGCCTGACAACTTCATTTTTGTTTTCTCCTTCTTATTTATTTGATGTCTTCTAGGCCGTAGGTCTTGCCTCAAATCCTCTGACACAAAACTGACAACGTGCTCAATGCATAAGACAGACAGTAAGAAACCTTGCATATATAATGCAAGGTTTGCTCGCCTAAGTAAGAGTTGCTTAAGTTTCTGGTTTGTCTGTTGACGTTTGAAAAAGTTAAGTAAGAAGAGACAGGGGAGTTGGTTCTTTATTTTTCAACCTATTTTTGAGATGTTGCCGTAAGGAAGAACAGGTGGCGCAAGTGTATGACCAGGAGGAATTATAGTTCAATGGGTAGGGATGACCTGTAGTTGAACTGTCAGTGAAGGATTTGCAGTTAACAAAGCTACTCAAGTAGATAGACAATTTTGAATACTTGGGTATGCGAACAGTTGTCCTTGCGCAGTAGTTGGGGACTGCATAATTCATTTACTAAAATGGCGTCACACCTGCTATGGTCAACGACGCCGTAGTAGGTAAAGAGTTCTAGTTGCGTGGATACGTGAAGAATTTCTATGACGCAAGTAGATGGATAGGAATATAGGAACATAGAATTTCGGCCATAAGGCCAAGCATTGGGACCTATGAGATCATTCAGCGCTGAAACGGAAACTGAGAGTAAAAGGTTTTAAAGTGTTGCATGAGGAAAACCTCGCAGTTGCACTGTGAAACAACTGTTAGGAGAGGGTGGAAATTGAGATGAAAGATAGAGAATATGATTGAACGTACAGTAAAAGGAATGAAAGGGGCTGCAGCTAGGGGCCGAAGGGATGCTGCAAAGAATCTTAAGTAATGCCTACAGAGTTGCACTGATGGCACAGCCCCCTACGAGGCAAGTAGATGAGGATTACTGTTTACTTTAATCGGTGTACGTGTACCGGTGGGTGTTGTATTGTCGTTGCACAGAGAGTTAGGAAGAATGGAATGGGCGGGGTGCTTGAAGGCGTAGGTGGCACAGGAAAGGTCATGGGTAAGGTGGCTTTTGGATGATGCTGATGATCACTTCGTAATGACTGCTATTATGGCTGAGCTGTGGTTGGGATGTTGTGTAGGTAGTCAAGGATTGTGTATTAGCAATTCCTTCATTTCCGTTTTAGATATTCCTTAACTGGAGACAGAGAGAGAGAGAGAGAGAGAGAGAGAGAGAGAGAGATATTATCTCAACTGTTAGCTATATGAAAGCCAGTATGGGTTTCGAACTAATTTCATCTTAAGTGCTGACTGAAACCGGATCTCAAACCCTACCGGGATGAGAGAACTGCTTGTAAGAATTTGAACAGTCTTCAAGGTTTTATCCACTCTTAATTTTTCTAAGTGCTCTGCCAGCAATGACTCAAATATATTTTTTTAAACGAGACATAGCGTGGAAATACGGGTTTATGTTTGGTGCACAAGGCTTCGTAAATAGATATTTCAAATTTATTGTAATAATGAGCGAAAAGCTACTGAATTCTCCTAATTATCAGATTGGCGAAAGATGAGTGACGTCTTGTTCTGGTGTCTTCTAATGGATCAACATATCTTCTTAATGATTACTTGTTGTTCATTTCCATTTATCTTGATTATATCTCAATTTTCTCAAAAATCCTATAAATACAGTGCTACTTAAACCAACGAAATATAATTATTTCTTGTGGTTTTTCCACGAAAATCTGAATTTTCTCAAAACTTGTTGAGGTACAACGCGCAGTTGGGTAATATAAAAAAATTACACTAAACAAATCAAACACTGCGCCACCGTTTGTTATCAAATGTAGCGTTCGATGCTGACATCCAGACGAAGTTTCTTTATTTTAACTCTTTCAATTCACTCCACATTTGCTCACTTCGTCATCTTATTTGTTTGATGCTCCTCATTCGTAGCTCTTCTCAAAGGTCCTCTGACACAAACCCACCATCGTGTCTACATGCAATGAAGAAGGTAAGGAAGAATATAAATTGTATGCTTGCTTCCCTTAGTCACTGTTGTTCGAGTTTCTTATTTTTCTCTTGACGTCTAAATAAGTATCCGAGATGAGACAGGGAGAGTTGCTTCTTTCCTCCATACCGCGACTTTTTACAGCTATTATTGTGGTCATTTTGGTTGTTGTTGTTGAAGGGAAAGGTGGGGGAACTGTAGTTGTATGCAGGAGTAAACAGCGTAAAGGTGCATCCACATGGTCGAACATTGTCCGACGGACAAACATTGTTACCATATCACAGGCGAAGCAGGATGACGTCATAAGCGTTGAAACGATGGAAGTAGATCTGGCTACAAACAGTGGTACCAGATGAGGTTGTTTGTCAATCTTTTACTCTGCTCACAAGGTAAAGACCGGCAGACAATTGTTAATTGGTAACAATGTTTGTCCGTCGGACATTGTTCGACCGTGTGGACGCACCTTTATGGATGGAAGTGAACTGTAGCTAAGGGGTAGAAGCGTCAAGTATCGTAATTGGCCGGTAACCAACTGTTGCCAACTGGGAAGTGAGGAATTGTTAGTGTCGGGTTGGGTGGGACATTTTTACAAAGGTAACTGGTGGATATTAGTTGTGTGGGCGGGTGATGTTTTTGTTGCACGACTAGTTGGAAAATGTGGTCGTGCACGTGAATGTGGAAATGTTATAGTTGACGAGAGCCGCATTGTTGCTCCTCAAATAGGGAGCTGAATTTTAGTTCGTTGAAAGTTGAGGATTTGGTCCTCATGGGTGGATGGAAACCTACTGCCTGCTACATTGGTGGGCGGTTAATGAAGGAATGGGTTGAATCTTGGAGGCGTGGGTGGCGTTGGATAAGGTCACGGGTGTGGTGCTTTTTGGGCGATGTTATAGATCATCAGGATCGTGATGATTAGCTTTATGGGTAATCTGCTCTCAGGAAGGCGTGTAGGTGTTAAGGAAGTCATACCAGAGAGAGAGAGAGAGAGAGAGAGAGAGAGAGAGAGATCCTTGAATTTTGGCTGTTAGCAGGATCGTGATTTTCGAACAGATACCATCTCAAGTGACGACTGAGACCTGATCTTAACAACGTCTGAACAGTAGCACTGCCTGCATGAATTCGGACAAGGTCTTCAAGTTTCAGATTTTGCTTTTTTCAGATTTGTTACTTGCTCTTCAAGCACTGACGACTGATTTCAGTTTTGAAAAGAGACGCACGAAGGGGGCTATACTGTTAGTTCCGGGACACACAGTGCTTGTAGAATCATGATGGAATAACATATACCGACTATCCCTAATCAGTAAGTTTGCGTAAGTCACATTTCTTCTTACTGTCTTTTAAATGCGATATCTCGTGTTGCTTTCCCTTACTGGAGCGACATCTCGTCTCGCTACTTTTTCATGATGTTTTTAAGTGTAATGACGTCTCGTCGAGATGTCTTTAAGTGGAGCTACATCGCTTCCTGGTGTGTTTAGTTTAAGGGCGATTTAGAAATGAAGACATCATTTCTATATTGATAATGAAAATCCTTGAAATTTATGTCATTGGATTTAGTATATGGCTTTAGCTGCATTCAAATGAAATTAGGACACATCAAACCAGTCTGTTAATTTCTTTCCTTTTCTCCCTGAACGTAATCATCGATCAGCTTAAAAACAGAATAAGACGATAACCAAGAATGGTTCCTTCCTTTCATATTTTCATGGACATAATAAATATAAAAGACTGTGTATAACAGTCTTAAATAAAACGGCGGCTAAGGTCTTTTATGTGCATGTCATTTTTCCCCCTTTCATTTCACTCGGATAAAAATTCATAAGTTACCGTGTCATTTTTGTGACTCCCTCTTTTGCGCGTAACTTTTAGGAGTCAAGTTTAACCGATAGCCTTGGTTTAAAACCCGCTAATATACGACGTACACGGAATGTAATTTCTATCAGGTGAAAGGTGGTCAGTAATGATAACGATAACGAGGTGATAAAGAGAGTATGATTAAGAAAAAGGATGGATACCTCGTGGAAGGAAACTTTAGGATATTTCACTGTGATCATCATGATTACAAATATTAGTTTTGCTACGACTTCCCAAAGGACCTTAATGTTTCATTACGGGAGTTGAAGCGCAAACAGGAATACTGTCGTTGTTTCGTTTGTTTTAATGGAGCGTTGCATTCGATGGGATTTTAGCGGGATTTTCAGTCTTACGTCTCGCCCGAGCCCAACAAATTTAATGTTCCTTCAGTATCTCAATAAAGTCAAAATATTATGTAATATGTTCAGCTGATTCCTTTCATATTTATTGAGTATCGGAAAGTAACAGGTATTGAGCGACCACAACAGCAAGATGCAGGAAAAAATCGGCTTGTGTCAGAGAGAGAGAGAGAGAGAGAGAGAGAGAGAGAGAGAGAGAGAGAGAGAGAGAGAGAGAGGTTATTTCCCCTAATCACAATAAATCTGCGTCCACCAAAAGTTTGATGTAGTTCTCAAGAATAAAGATGTGAGAGAAGGGAAGTGAATTCCGATTTTCTTAAATGTTGTGATCTTGTATTGTATGCATAAATTAATGAGCATGTATAAAATGTGTCTGTTAGTATTAATTTGCCTATTAATTTATGCATACAATAAAAAATCAAAACGTTAAAGAAAATTGGCATTTACTTCCCTTTCTTCACATCTTTATTCGTGAGAGCTACATCAAAATTACACACACACACACACACACACACAAATATATATATATATATATATATATATATATATATATATATATATATATATATATATATATATATATATATATATATATATATATATATGAGATCAGATCAGAGGGAAGTGGAAACAGGCTGGTACATAAAAACATCTTTATTAGCGCCGACGTTTCAAGACAACAAGTCTCATTTTCAAGGCTGTAAATAAAAGAACAAATAAAGAATAATTTATTCTTTTATTTACAGCTTTGAAAGTGAGACTTGTTCTCTTGAATCGTCGGCACTAATAAAGATGTTTTTTTTGTACCAGCCTCTTTCCACTGCCCTCTGATATTCATATATCGACTGATTAGCTGTTCAGCTGTATCCACTATAAGATATAATATATAATTACCATTTATATATATATATAGAATCGGATAGGAATAATATTAGATAGAACCAGATATATGTATATATCATAGTTATAGCTAATAGATATATGTTTTTTTTTAGATATATATATCGACTATAGACCTATATATATTATAAATACTATATATATATCTATATTATATATTATATATATATATAAATACTATGTATATATATATATATATATATATGTATGAATATATATATATTATATATATATATATATAATATATATATATATATATATATATATATATATATAATGTAATAATTATAATATATGAAAAATTATCACATCGAACCGTGATCCATTTCATATATCAATTCAAGCTACAAATGTCCTTTAATATCTAAATTCACTTTACCTCCCAAATGATATATTTTCATATAGTACTCGAAGTGTAAGCCGAAGGGGAATTTTTTAATTGATAATAATTTGCGTCCCCCCATGGGATCGAACCACCGTCCAAGTGGACGGGGACGAAATCAGGACAGTCAGCGTCTCTGTTGGCTGATTGGATAGCGTCACTGACTGTCCTGATTTCGTCCCCGTCCACTTGGACGGTGGTTCGATCCCATGGGGGGACGAAATTATTATCAATTAAAAAATTCCCCTTCGGTACATATATGAAAATATCATTTGGGAGGGTAGGAAAGTGAATTTAGATATTAAAGGAACATTTGTTAGCTTGAATTGGATATATATATATATATATAATATTATATATATAATATATATATATATATATATACTATTATTAATATATATCTATATATATATATATATATAGATACTATATATATATAAGGACGAAAGAGTTGAAAGGCCTTGCAGCGATACTCTATTGTTTCACTTTCCTTCGTGGCTTTTGCCTTTATTCATCACGTTCTAAATGTTCGTGATTCAGTTAGATACATACACACACACACACACCCATATATATATTATATATATATATATATATATATAATATATATATATATATATATATTATATATATATATATATAAAGCTTCTTAAGAGCTGCATAATATTTAACTAGGAATGTACTGCAGTCGATGTAATATGTTATGTTTGTTAAAACTGCAACATGCTTACTAAACGTCATTCTCAGCCGATTTCGTCCGGGATCTGGGAAAGGAAAACAAAATTGTCTTGCAATGTATAAAAAAGACGATAAATCTTCCCATCAATTGATCTGTGTAAGAAACATAATTCATGCCATACTCACAAGAGACTAAAGAAAAAATAAATGTTTACATACAGATTGATTGCCACAGTCATAATATTTCATCTTAAAATCTACTCTGAAATGGGAAAAGCGAAGTCTGTGACAATCAGAGAACCCTTATGGTACTTGATCAATTAAATGAACTGTTACTCTTGGACATTTTACTCGATTCACATTCAATATGTGTTAATGATAACGGATATAAAAGTCTTTTATGTATTTCAAACTGTCTTGATATTGCTGATTACAGTCACGTTCAAAAGAATTAAGCTAAAACCACAATGACAATAAGAAACCGATTACTAAGGTAAATGCATAGAAAATCCATGATTCTGTCACAAGGCTTCATTTAGAATAAAAAAAATATGTTGGAATCTAGAGGAGACATAAAACTAAACGAAATGAAGTCCCAACCACGAACGTTCTCGATGAATCCAGGCGAGCTTATTTACACCACCAGAGAAGAAGAGACTGGGTCAGCTAGCACCTGTCAGTGGGTCAGTATCACACCGAACTAAAGCTGAGATTTACTGAATGAATTTACAAAGTTAAGTCGCATTTCATGGTATAATTTATGTGAACTTTGGTCCTTGTATCTGGGACAGGGCACAGAAAGAGTAACAGATTTAAAACGTACCCAGACCCATGAGAGATCTTGTTTTTGCATCTTAACACTGACGTGGAAGTTAGGTGGTACAACCTGCTTTTGAAGGTTACAGGCCATAGTTGAAAGACGTTGGGATTAGCCTCTGTGATATACACAGACGTGTGTGTGTGTGTGTAGAGAGAGAGAGAGAGAGAGAGAGAGAGAGAGAGAGAGAGAGAGAGAGAGAGAAGACTAAGTTTCATTGTGTGTTAACCAATCAAACTTCAGAAATGCTACGATTAGCCATTGTCGCATATTTCTGTGTATGTGTGTGTACGTATGAGAGAGAGAGAGAGAGAGAGAGAGAGAGAGAGAGAGAGAGACTATAGTATGCGATGTCTGAAAAATGAACAACTTGGCAATAAGTCCACCCAATGAGGCGGCAGAAAACTTACAAAGAACCCAGTCAGTTAGTCAAATCGGTACCCAATCAACTGGAAAGCAAGGCACAACAAAAAAATAATTTTCCTTATTATAATGTGATCGCCTTTAAGTTAATGCAAACCGTCAATCAACTCCCTAACCATATCCCCCCCACCCCAAAGAAGAGAAGAAGAAGGAAGAAGAAGAAGAAGAAGAGAAGAAGAAGAGGGAACGCTCTTATGTTATAAACCAAAGGGTGTTCCGATTACTCTGCTGCTCCAATAATCACAAAAGTATTTGCCTCGAATGAATCCCATTCGACTCGCTATTCGGCGAGAAAAAGAACCATTTAATTCTCGGATCAGCAAGAAAAAGGGGAACTTTTGATCAAAGAATCAGTGATACAAAAGAACCACTGAATCACATGGTTTCCGTAAGAATGAAAAATGAAGCGGTCGCTGGCCGTAGCGAGGCCCTTCTTTATAGCAGTGATACCTTTGTCGTGCCCTTTAAATCGCCCACAATATTTACAATCGAGTTAAAACCTTAGGAATGAATGCCATGAATTACTGCTTCTATACCCTTGCGCCATCACACAACTTACGAATAAATGAACCGTTGGTCAGGGTGTTGTCTCTGTAAAATGAAACCTGGTCTTAAGCTCGACTCTCGTGTCACTGATACAATCGCAACACACCAGCTTAATTTCAATGCTCTTTGACAGCTATATTGACATACGAGGTGAAACCCTGGAGACCATAATCCGATACGTCAAGCGAGATAATGAATACCTTCCTTAAAGACAACAAAGAAAAAAAAATCGGGTCCTCAGCTAGGGACACGTCTTCTTGCGGCACGGCACTCCAAATAGGGATATTATAATTAAATCTGCATTTGGAGCCTGCTCGAGTGCCTGGACGAACCTCCTCGCGATGTCCTCGTAGGAAGCAACTTTGGCACTGGGAGGACGCATTTTCTTAGCCATCTGTTTCAGGAGAGGGAAGGGACGGGGAAAGCGGGAAAGTTCGTTGTTCTTCTCCCGGCGGGGGAAAAGAATCTTTAACGCAAATGGGTCCTGCCTCCAGCTTTATCATGCTTTTAAAGAGTTGTAAAGGCAGGCAAGGAGAACTTGATGCTGTGATATAAAGGCATTATTGCTTCCTCACGGCCTCATGTCAAGTCATTTCCGGCGATTTATGCCGCATCGTTTCGGGAAGAGACAGGCTCATCGCAGTGCGATGCCAGGGTTAATCATCTGCCATGAAAGGTATTCTTCTTTTACAGCAGAGGCCGATGGCAAAGGGAACCTAATGCCCTCTTTAGGACTAAGTCTAAAAGATGAAAAATTTAATAAATTAAGTACTGGGACTCGGACCAGCGGGGTCAGACCCGCCTTTGGAAGGATTCAACACAACAAAAAAGAAAGGTATGAACCTGTCCTAATTTTGGTCATCAGTAGCACAAAACATGCGCGCGCGAACACACACACACACATATATATTATATATATATATGATATATATATATTATATAATTTTATATAGTATTATATATATCTATGTTGTGATGTGTGTGGTGTGTGTGTGGTGTGTGTGTGTATATATATATATATATGGGGATACAATACAATGAAGTATTCCTCTTGTAGTATATTATAATAGTTCTTAGTATAGGAAATTAGAGCTTTCGACCATCACTGTGGTCTTTGTTCAAGACCACATATGATGGATCGATAAATATCTAATCCCTATACAAGAATATATATTTTAAAACTACAAGAGGAATTTACTTACAATGTGGAGTTGTATCCCCATCTTAGAAGGTACTGACATAGATACCTGGCTTCTTCCATATATATATATATATAATATATATATATAAAACTTTGTGGTATTATATATATTATAAATTATTATAAAAAAACTTTGCGTATTAAGGGATGCAGATTACTGGTTAGGAGAGTACTAAAACTATCTGAGATTTAACAGAAAGTATACAATGCTTGCCATCCCTCCGAATGTGTAAACAATTCCAATGAAATCAGTTTCAAGACTGTGCAAGGGCAGTAAAATTTCCTGAAATCAATATGAAATACCAGTCTGCATAACTCTGAGAAAGTCTTTGCGTTTAAGTTTAGAATGGTGAACACGCTCGACAATATCAGACGGTAATGACAATTGTCCAGTGATGCAAGTGCACCGATTCGAACGCAGACATCCCCAGTGTCAACCGCTGTATTCAGGTGAACCTCATTTACGAAACACAACATTACAACAACGCACAACACTTCGGACTTCTTTCATATTTTCCTATTTTTACCATTTTTAGGGAGATGTGTATATTATGATTTTATTTCAGGGGATAAAATAAAGTTTCATTTTGATAATCAGCACAACGTATTTTAGTTCGGTAAAAACAACCATTGAAGATAAATGAAGATGAAAAGAACCACAGATTAACCAACATTTCGAAACTATTTCCAACCAATGAGCTTCAAGGAATGGTCGTGACGTAATCAGTAGGCGGGGCTTGGCTACAAAGCTGGCTGGTCTTTGCTTATAATAACATTCCTTGGTATAATGTAGATTCATAATTGTTCAATGATCACTGATCAGTGTGACTGCTATTATAGCTACTACTATTGTCTTAAGGTTAGGCTTCTGAAAAAACTCCCTGATTTCTTTCATCATCCTTACAGCTGATGTAATACACAGACAACAAATTAAATGTTTGAAATTACTTTTGAACCACTGGAGTAAATCATCACTTCATAAGGAATTTGATAGATCATCAATATGGACATTTGTTATTTAGTTGATTACTCCTTATATGTACATGATACACATAGTCAATATGCTTTTTATATACATACACACATACACCTGCATAGATGCACACACACACGCACACGCACAAACACATACGCATATGTATTCACATATAGAATTAAAGCATAGAAACGTGCACCCGCAAAGTATATATATATATATATATATATATATATATATATATATATATATATATATATATATATATATATATATATATATATAATATATATGGGTGTGTGTGTGTGTGTGTGTGTGTGTGTGTTTTTAAGCTGAAACGTCACACGAACTGCGCCCACCAAATTGCACATCCCTCATTCTAATACCATATCCTGTTAAAAGTTTCAAATCTCTTGTGGTAAGTGTCCTTCAATGTTGCTCTCAAACCAGCCAGCTGTCCTTCCTTTAAGACAACTGTCAGTAACTTGATTCACGATTCTGTTACGGTACTTCCAATCGAGGTCAGTTAAGATAATCTTCCCTAATCCCAACGAGAGTTTTACAATTTTGAAGCCCATGACTTTACCTACTTCAGCCCTGAAAAAACTGAAAAAATATAGGGGAAAGTAAGAGTGGTCAAAAAAAAGTCTCCGCTCTTAATGAATGGAAGAGTCAGTAAAAACAAAAGCCAAATATCTACATATTTTTGAGAGCAGGTAGACCGATGGGCGCTACGAGGCCGCCTGTGAGGAAGTACGTTCTCCTCGAGTTCATCGTAAGTGCCCAGAATAATACCTTCAGACAACAGAAATATCCATCTTTCTGTTTTAATTTTTCTCTTATTTGTCATGTTGTAAATATACTAAAAGTATAACTTGCAACTCATACTCTCATACAAAAATAATCTCAAAGCATAATATTCAGGTATATATATATTTTTTTTTACCATCCCATAGCAAAGTGCCATATTACGGATTAGTCAACGATATAAAAAAAACCTTTGGTTTCAGCCACTGACTTCATATACAGAGATGCTGACTAAACAAAATGTTTCTTGCACCTTTCAGCATAAAATCGCCAAATTTTCCACTCTTTCTCCAACGGACAGAATTGAAGTTGAGTTTGTTTGCATTTGCGTGAGATTATCACCTTAATAAAACATGCCTGACTTTAATTTTGTAGAAAAAAATTATATATATATATCTATATAGTATATATATCCCTATATATATATTATAATTAAATAAAATGTATATATATATTAATTTTATTATTATTTTTCTAACTTATATATATATTATATATATATATATATATATATATATATATATTATATATATATATATATATATATATAGTATATATATATATATAATATATATATATATATATATATATATATATAATATATATATATATATATATATATATAAACCGCAATCAGTGTTTGACGCAAAGCTTGGCGATGAAAAGCTAAAGAATGTTAGAAAACGTGCCAGAATAATACAAGCTTCAGTTTATAGACAAAACTTGGCAATCCGGTTCCGTTGTCCTCCACAAATCAACCTCAGTTGGCAAGCGACAAGTGGGCCAAGGCCCTTTACTTCTGCTAGCTTTAAAAATAGATGAAAGTTCTCAGTTTCGAATTCATGACAACAGAATTAATGTATCAACTTTTCAAGAAATGTGCTGACCTCTGCGGGTACTTTGAAGTCGACAGTAAAGTTCATCTACACAATAATACGCACGACTTAATAAGCGGATTTTTATTCATCCACTTTCCAAAAATTGATAAAATAATATTAATCTAATAATTCTCAGAAAAAAAATTATCACAAGTAAAAACGAAAATATGTTTAGGATATGATCAACAGAATGCGTGTATAGCTTTACATCAACGAAATAATTGTATTATTATAAAACATTTCCAAGAATGAAGTAATTAGGGATGTTTGTGTGATGATGGGTAGATGAACTCAAGAAAAATGTCTCTTAATCTTTCGTAAATTAAAAAAAAACCTGTAGGGTGCCATGTGATTTGATTAAAATACAAATTTCAACTTCGCCTGCAACTACTAGCACTACTGATGTTAACCAAAGTCATAGTTTTTATAGAAAATGGTCATCATCATATTTACTATTGTTATCGTTATAATTAGAAGCTGTAGCATCCTTAGTTATGATGATGATTATCATCATCATCATCAGCATTCTTAGTAGCCAAAGTAGTATAATAGTAGAAGTAACTATGAGATAAAAAAAAGCGGCAGACACTGACATTAACCAGACAACTCCCAACACCTTTTGAACAAGGCGCATCTCGTGTTCCGTCCGTTATCGTGAGTAATCGCACAGCAACCTCACACCTTACATCCCCCATTAAAGTCATACTCCCCCTACCTCCTCTCTCCTCCCCTCCCGAGACCTGATCTAGAGCTGGTAATGAGAGAAGCCGCCGCCAGGAGTGGCCACACACTTCCCGCCGCCGATATGAGGCCGAGATATACATTCGGAGATGTATGGCTCCCGTTCGTCCGTATAGTGGTCCTACAGATCTTCCCGCCTCGATAGCGGGCGGGTTGGCACCTTCGAAGAAGCAAGGTGCCTCCGGCCTGCCGATGGGTTTTAATTGCTGCCTCGGGGTAAAGTACTTGCTCGCACTCGGCGACAACTCGACAAATTTCTCTGAAACTTCTGTTGACTACATTGCCCGGAAGGAGAGAGTGTGTGTGCGAGAAACTTTGCCATCTCTCCGAAACATCCAACAACTACATTGCCCTGAGAGAGAGAGAGAGAGAGAGAGAGAGAGAGAGATAGAGAGAGAGAGAGAGAGGAAACTTAGCAAATCTCTCCCAAACCTCTAGCAACCACATTGCCAGCAACCAATCAGGCGATTTACGGCGTCTTTGTAATTGGCGGTGACAAAGGCTCGATCTCCTCGTTCAGCTGCTGCGGGAATCAACCCGTACATACTCAATTCATGGTTTTTTTTTTATCTTTTTTTTTTCTTTTATTTAGGAAAGAAACCTGGGTGTTATGGGACGGGTTTGCTGGGTGATAGACGGACTAGGAACTATCATGCGTCGTAGTGGATAAAGTCAGTAACGCCCTGCGACTAAGATAAAAGAACCACCTAATCTAGTGTAGAAAACAAAGGACAACAGACCAGCTGATTAGAGGAAGGGGTCTCGCTTTTAACCCAGATTTTTGGCCTCTCATACTATAGAAACACTACAGAGTGCTCGCTCTCAAACTTTCTTACATATACTTATATGTATATATACATACATATATATATATATATATATATATATATATATATATATATATATATTATTTAATTAACTTTTATCTTCGTCCTTACTTACCTACATCTGTTGAATGTGACCAAGAGATTCTTATATGTGTTTTTTGTGGATGCATTCATATATATATATATATATATATATATATATATATATATATATATTTTATTAATTTAATAATATTATATATATATATATAGTATAGTATTATATAATATATATATATATATGTATATATATACATATGTGTGTGTGTGTGTGTGGTGTAACCTTAGGCAATTTATAAAGTAATTTTTTTATTCTACAAACAGACATGGGTGATTATTTTCAGACCCTAAGTTCAATTCTTTAATGTTTATTTACATACAGCGAGCTTTGCAGCAGGAATGGTTACAGCATTCAAATGTGATAATGAAAAAGAAAAAAAGATTCTAAGCAACCCCAGTACTTAGAACAGAACTGCTAGAAAACATATCTGACAAAATATTCCAATAACTGAAACATAAACTCAATATTAAAAGTTGGGTTCAATGTCCTCTGTAAGAAAGTAAGCCAATATCTGTCAGTTAAACCATTAAAGTAAGACTATAAACAAATCGCTGATATAAAAAACCTGAAAAGCAAATATTACATTAGTCTTTAGTAACAGTAACATCATGAATATAATGTATTTCCGCGAAAATAACATACTTTCACTGTTCTCAATTTGAAATAGTAGAATATATAACACACATACTAGAATCACAATAACGATTATAAATAATGAGCTTGTAGCCGTGCGCTACGCAAGCTGGAACTTGGCGCTGCTATCTCCCCTACTCTCCTGATCCCCTAACTACCCTGCCCCACCCAGGCCGGACAAACAGATTTGCAGAAGGAGTTGGAAGTCTCTCCTACCCTCATCTTGCTTGGTGAGACGTTCCTGCGCGAAGTCAGATTAATCAACAGATATCACAAGTTTAACAAACGTCTAGAATTTGAGAAATATCTAGAAGTGTTCGTGAACTATCGGTGATAAGATTAGTGTGAAATAGTAGATAAAGCGTCTTCTAAGTTAGTTTATCAGTGAAATACTGTAAATCAGAACAAGATGGCAGCCAACTGCGGAAAAAAAATGGCGAGATTTAGCTTGCTTGGCAGATTCGCAATACGATGAGGTAGCAGGAAGGGAACTGGCATTTCTGATCTATGAAATCAGCAACAGTCCTAACCAAAAGATACAAAAGCATTCATAGATATATTAGAAGGATACAATCCTTCAAACTGGAACAAATCAAATGAAAACATCTTGAAAATAATTGAAGAAGTTCCAAATAAAATCCAAGTGGTCAAGAGACTCATAAAGAAAATATACATAAACCAACATATTCCGACAAAGAAAATGAATAAGGTGAACCTTGTGAATATCCTAATTGATGCATTAGAAAAAGAATGCCAAAAGCATGTAAACTGTGTAAGGTGTGGTATAGCATAGTTAATCCACAAAACCTAATCAGAAAATGTGCTGCATGCAACATTCCGACCCATCCACAGTGTGCTGAGGTAATGCAAGATATGAGAAAAGACACAAGAATTTTTTTGCTCAACATGTCTACCATGGATAGACAATGTTATTAAATCAAGATTGAATGTACAAATAGTTGAGGATGAAAAGAAGAGAAGAGGAAGAAGAAGAAGAAGAAGAAGAGGAAAAACGTAAGAGAAGTAAACAAAACTGAAATGACAGAAAAAGATAAGGAAAACAAAGAACAGATAAAGTATGGATGCAGAGATACTCATTGATACTACATATGAGGGCTATAAAGCAGCATACCTACGAAGAAATAAATTACGATATGACAACACAAAAGAAAATGCCGAAGAGGCTCTACCCAGATCTACACAATGACGGGAAAGAGGAAAAAAATATACAAAAGAGACAAAGTCTGCAACCTTTTGAAAAGAGGGAATTGCAGATTTGGAGAAAAATGTTACTACAAACATCCAAGGTATGTCACAACTATGAAATATATGGTAAATGTGCATACCTAGATGGCTATGAGGATGATTGCAGAGATCTACATCCAAAAATATGCAAAAACCTAAAAGAAGGAAAAGGATGTAAGTTGACAAAAAATGTAAATATATGCACCCTGTAGCCATGAAAAATAATCAAATAAATAACCAATCAAGTAATAAAATCCAAAATAAGAAAGAAACAAATAAAGAGAGGAATAAAAAGAAGATCAGGTAAAGAAAAAAGCAAGCCATCACGAGATATGCAGAGGTGTCAGCAAAAATTTCAATGCATCAGCTCCAAGATTCTACTCAAGAGATAATAACTGTTTTTATTATGCAAGAGGATATTGCAGATATGGAGAAAATTGCAGATTCAGAACACAAAATGAATAATTATGATGAAGGAAGAACAAATATTATGGAAAAGTTGGATTTTTTAATGAGATTTCTGGAAATGAAAAAAAAGAACAACATACCAGAACAGGAAAGAGACATGGGAAAATCCTTATTATTACCAATATAAATGAAGGAGAAAACACGCAAACCATCATAGTGATGAATGCGCAGGGTTTAGTTACTAGTACTCAAAAAGAAAAATAGAGTACTTAGAAGAACTAACCCAAATTGAAAAGAAAATAGATATAATGAATATAAGTGAAACCCCTGGTATTCCCAAGAGACGGGATGAATGATCAATAAAAGGGTTCCAAACTTATAGATCAGATCGAAAAAAATAGAAATCAGAAGGGGAACCGCATATATGGGAAAGACAAAAAACAAGAAAAATATATGAGAAATATAGTAACTCAGAATGTGAACTAATAGCGTCGTAGAATTTGAATCTGAAAAATTAATGAACATAGTAATATATAGACCTCCTAATACTAAAGAGTTTGACTTAATAATAGAAAAATTGGATATATATGTAGAAATCACAAGGACTGGACTATTCTCCTATCTGGAGACTTCACTTTCCTTTCGTAGACTGGAAGAAACGAATAGGAGATTGTGGATGTACTTATACATATAAAAAAGAGAGTAATAGTAGTGCAGAAGATAAGAGGCAATTCGAAAAGCTATTAGATATGCTACTAGAATACAACATTCCAACAAATAAATCACCTGCCAACAAGAAAGGAAAATACTTTAGACCTAGTATTTGTGAACGAGATGAATCATGTTAAAGAAATAATAGTTTATAATGCGAGTATTTCAGACCATAATGTCATAGAATTAACAGGTCCATTCCAAAGCAAGTGAAAACAGAGATAAGCAAGAAATGAAAAAGTGGGAAGGATATGGAAAATACAACTTCTACAGTAAAATATAAAATGGTCAGAATAAATAAATGAAGAATTAAACAAAGATTGGGATAACATTTTCGTAAGTGACGACATAAAGGTAAATACTGAGATATTATATAAAATATTAGAGAAAATAGTGGATAAATATATACCGAAGAAGAAAAGTAAAACATCAGTCATGCATACCAAGAGACAGAAGGAATCTTGTTCCAGAAAATCAGAAAGTGGAAAAAAGGTCTTGCAAAAGAAAAAAATGCATGGAAAGGGTATAGAACTAAAAAGTAAGATAGAAAATGCAGAACAAAAGATTATACAATCAAAAGAAAATGAAAAACGGGACTTGGAAGAAAAAACCCTATTAAATATCAAGCAAAATCCCAAACTATTATACTCATACGAAGAAGATGAATAAAAGAAGAATAGAAATAGGCCCTCTAAGAATTGAAGGGAGATTAACGAATGAAAAAAGGAAATTTGCAACATATTGGCAGAACGATATAGGAGAGAATTCACCCCTAGAATATAATTGATAATGAAGATAATGATATAGAAGTAAGGGATGGAAAATAGTGAATATTTAGCTGACATAGATATTGAATGAAGCTGATATTGTGCAGGCTATTAATGAAATTAAAAATGGAGCTGCTGCAGGGCCGGATGGCGTGCCTGCTATTTTGTTAAAGAAAGTAGTTCATTCTATCCCAAAGCCACTTGCAATATTATTAAGACAAAGTGTAGATACAGGCAAGATTTATGATGAGCACAAATTAGCATATATTACCCCTACTTTCAAAAGTGGATCAAGACTAGAGGCAAGTAATATAGGCTGTGAGTCTAACATCACATATTATGAAAGTGTACGAAAGGGTAATGAAGAAAAATATTATGAAACATTTAATAAAAAATAATTTGTTTAATAAAGGACAGCATGGTTTCGTACCCGGAAAAAGTACACAAACCCAACTGTTAGTCCACCATGAGAACATATTCAAAAATATGAAAAGCGGGAAATGAAACAGATGTGGTTTATTTAGACTTTGCAAAAGCTTTTGACAAAGTAGACCATAATATATTAGCGAAGAAATTAGAAAACACAATATCGTGGATAAAGTAGGAAGATGGTTAAAAGAATTTTTACACAACAGAAAACAG